>NC_136499.1:124412125-124564625 GCF_053919585.1 Euprymna scolopes | reverse complement strand
AAAGAAAATACCATTTAAAATCGCTGCAAATCATTTCTTTGTTTGCATTTTTTTAAAACTAAACATTAAGCAGAAGTTACTTTTCCAGGGCATTCATAATCAAGCCTAAATATCAGCTGACGTGATATTGTAAACAAACGCAGGTGAAATTTGATGAACAACATTATCATTATTATTTTTTTCATTTTTTTTTTTTTTTTGTGAATTAGTCCACTGGACGAATTATTCTTTGTAATATTCAATAGAGGCTTGATTCTATAATAATACATACGCAATCTGCATGAATTAAAATATCATGTTTAAGCGTATTGTACGACCGGGCAACGCCGGGCTGCCAGCTTGTATATCTATATGTGTTTGTGTGTCTATATGAATATAGGCCTCTTGAAATATGAGTATGACACTCATACACACACGTGTGTGTGTGTGTGTGTGTGTGTGTGTGTGTGTGTGTGTGTGTGTGTGCGTGCGTGCCCAGAATCCATTTTGACTAAATTATTTCCAATTTCGATCTGATAACTGTCTATAACACTTGAGATAAAAATCTCCAAGGAAAATTCTGAGCACATTTAATCTAATTTCCATTCTTTCTATTCTGTCCGTTAAAAGCACAACTTGAATCACAGACTTGCAGGAAACAAGAAGAGACATGCAGCATGCAGACTAATCGAATGCACCGCTTCCATTTTTGGCTGACATCCATTTTGCTTCAAGTTTTTTTTTTTGTTTTTAATTAGTCATTTGAAATGAGGAATTGCATTTGACACATTTTCATTGTAAAAACATGAAAAGATAATTTACTTACTTTTTTTTATTAAAATAAAACATCTTTATAAAATAATTAAAAATTACATCGATGTGAATCATACGATAATAGTATTATTACTGATAAAATATTATAATTTCATAATATCTCTATCTTCTACTATAAAAGAAACTTTGTCTGTGTGCTGATAAGTTTGTTCCCTATGGACTCGAAAACGGCTGGATCGATTTTTAGGAAATTTCACACAAACGGACTTGATGTGCCTGGCAGTATTCTTAGATAGGTTTTGTATCGGAATGTCTTCAATAAGTATTATCTAAGACATTCCGATACATATGATTATATAATCTCATAAAAGAAGGAACAGGCGATTTTAACCAAAGGTTAACATCTTATACAGCCTAACATAGCAAGTGCATTTGAGAAGTTTTATTGCCACACAAACTGAAAGGGCCAACATATAAAATCAACAGTAGGTTCTTTGATATGACAGAGGCGCGTTTGAAATTAATGTTTCTGTCCAAAGCACAATTTCAAAATGATACTTGACTTTTTCATTTTAAACTTAAATTCAAGCCAACATTACCTCACAAGCAGTAAGGTCAGGCATATAAAATCAACAGTAGGTTCTTTGGTATGACAGGGGCGCGTTTGAAATGAATGTTTCTGCTTAGAGCACAATTGAAACATGATACTTGACTTTTGCATTTTAAACTTTAATGCAAGCCATTAAATTTAAAAATAATTTTATAAAATAAACAGTACAGGTTCTCTACAGTGCAATGTAGACTACAATATATTGTGAACTTAGTCACTGTGAGAGGCATCTGAAGCTTCCTCCAGGTGCATTATGATGGGTTCCTAATAAGAGCAGGCAATCAATCGATTTGATTGAATAAAAATATGGAAGTGTGAAACATTCATTGATCATCATTCAATTCCAGGTAACGTCGGGTCACCCTGCTAATCAAACATAAATGCCGTACCACACTTCAACAATAATTTAGGAATCTCGGCGAACCTTTGCTACTGCCATCCTACAACTTCTGGCTCCAAGCATAAACACAGCTCTATCGAGTGGTTATACATAGATTTTTTTTTTCTGAAGATGAGATCTACCTTGAAAATTCAATAACACCATCTGGTTTGATATATTACGTTGGTAACTAAATAAGTTTCAATATTGTCATTTATTCCTTTTACCTTATCTCCTACTCAACGGTGTATTTCTAAAATAATAAATAAAACTGCATAGTCATAACCTTAAAAAAAAACTCCTTATACACTACACACAATGCTCCAAGCAAACTACATCTTTCTCATCTTTAAAAGCTTTTTTGTATTTAATATCGATGATGTTAAATGGGTCCTAATTTCATATTATTTGGACTACTCTTCTCATCTTGAGTGTCATTTTCATAACGTTTCGGTCAATGTAACTGCCAACCTTTTCTTTTCTCCTCCTTACAACCTCTATCTCACAGAAGAGATGTTGCGAGTTTGTCTCTGATGTATCGTTATTTTCATGGAAAGTGTTCAACTGAGCTTCAATCTATGGTCCCCCCTCGCCAAACTTTCACAAGAAACACTCGTCTAGCTGTAAACACTATCAATAATTTCCCCCACTCTTTATCTGTGCCTAAACCTAAACATAGATTCCATGAACAAAGCTTCTTTCTTAGAACTGCACGCCTGTGGAATTGTCTTCCGTTTTCCTGCTTTCCGGCTGACTACAATATGGTTGTGTTCAAGTCTAAAGTAAATAAGTTCTTGATGAGCCGTTCCATATAAGTTATTAAATTTACCAAATTTTCATTACTAATGATTACTATATTGACCAACTTCTACTGTACACTCTTTAACCCTTATCCTTGAGTGGCCTCTGGGCCTTGATAATGTGGTGATGCCTTTGTAAAAAAAAAAAAAAAAAAAAAAAAAAAAAAAAACTTTTTCAGGTGTATCTTTGTTGAACTCTGGAACGTTTCTGTCAAACTCGGGAATTTGGATGGAATTTCGAACAGAATCCTTTATTTAATTCATGAGAATAGTAAGCTCTCGTTCTATCAACCATGACTGGATAGAGGTCCTAAGTAATTCGTAATTGTATTTTTCGGTCGCCCACACTTGCAGACCCATAGCGCAGTGGTTAGAATACTTGGAAAAATCAATTGTAAAAGTGATATTCTCCTGAAGGTTGAAGGTTCAATCCTCAGTGTGGGCAACTAAAAACATAATTGCAAATTACTTAGGACCTCTATCCAGTCATGGCTAATAGAACGAGCGCATGCTACCCCCATGGAATAAATAAAAGGTTCCGTTCAAAATTCCAAGTTTCCGAGTTTGGCAAGATACATCGAAGATGGTTGAAGATTACATTAGCCGAAACATTGTGAAAATCATGCTCAAGATGAGAACAGTAGTCCGACGAATCCAAATAATATGAATAACCAATCCTCATCTAAAAAAATTCAGAAACGAAATGTACTAATTTATTATTTTTTTTTAAATTTTTTATTTTACTAACAAGTAAAATGGACTATGGACCTATGTGAGTGTGGATTGGATGCCCAGGGATTGTTGATAGGATAAGTAAAGTAACAATATATAAATATGTACTTATTTTTGATTTTTTGCTTCTATTAACTGAGACAGAATATGTGTCTATGTGAGTGTGTTTTACAAGTATTTTAATGGCATGTGCTCTGATGAACTCATTGCACTTGTGGCCCCTCAACGTACATATCCCGACAAACCTGCTTAGCAACAAAATCGCACCCCTTCACTGTTGAGGTCTCTAAATGTCAGAAAATTTTCTACTCTAATAGCTTCTTCACTAGAACAGCTAGCCTTTGGAATTCCCTTCCTGCTACCTGCTTCCCAAACTGTACTGACATGCAGAAGTTTAAATGCAACATAAACCAACATCTTAATCTTTCCTAAGCATGAAGTAATATTTTTGACCTATGACGTATTTTTGAGCTATAAAGTAGGATTTTTGAGCTATGAAGTAGGATTTTTGAGTTATAAAATAGTAATATTGAGCTATGAGTATTTTTGAGCTATGAAGTATTTTTAAACTATGAAGTAGTATGTTAGACCTATGAAGTAGTATGTTTGACCTATGAAGTAGTATGTTTGACCTATGAAGTAGTATGTTTGACCTATGAAGTAGTATGTTTGACCTATGAAGTATTTTTGAGCTATGAAGTAGTATTTTTGACCTATGATATAGTATTTTTGAGCTATGAACTATTTTTGATCTATTAAGTAGTATTTTTGAGCTATGAAGTAGTATTTTTTACCTATGAAGTAGTATTTTTTTACCTATGAAGTAGTATTTTTTCCTATGAAGTAGTATTTTTGAGCTCCTTACATCAAGTCTGGCGCTACAAGATCTGACTGTCTGAAGATATTGGCTTCCTGTCCTGAAATGCACCTAACATTGATGCTTTTTGTTTTTCTACTTCCTTTTGCAAAACTTAATTGTGTTCTGCAAAACCAGAAACAAAAACCCACCTTTTCCCCCTTTTCCTTCTTCCCATTTCCCCTTTCTCTTTCTATCCCCACCTCCTGACTGGTTTCCTAACTTAAAATGTACAAAAAATTAATACTGTAACCCTTTTCCTTCTCCCATAACAAAACTCATTCATGTTCTGCAGGCAAAGGAGAAAAACGATAAAATTCCCTAAAAAAAACAAACAAAAAACAAACATTACAAACTAACGATTGGAGATATAAAGAGCTCAAAGAATAAAAACCTTCTACAAAATAATTGGATGCTCACCCTAACCCTAACCTTCTACAAAATAACTGGATGCAACATGAATGCTATTTCAAAAATAACTGGATTCGGCATTAAATAGCTCAAAAAGGGTTGATATGCCGTAAAACAAAACAACCAACCAACTAATCAAACCTTACATCAAGTGGCTTCATATCTTGTCCAGAGCGATTTCCATAAAAAAAAAATGCTGCTTTCTTTTATACTCGTTGTCCAATACAAACACGGCATATTGCCACTTGGATGAAAGGGGGGGGGCGACGATTTGGGACCATGTCTACAGAGGACTGTGCAGGGAGTTAAGCATCGAGATGTGTGTTCATATTGCACTTCAACTTCTACATGTTTTTTGTTTTTGTTTTTTTACATAGGCGTCACCACTTATCAAGGCCGATAGGCCACTCAAGGATAAGGGTTAAAGAGTGTAGAGTAGTCAAAAGGACAATATAGTAATCGATAGTAATGGAAGTTCGGTAAATTTGTTAACTTAAGTGGAACGGCTCATCAGAAACTTGTTCACGTTGGACTTGAAGACAACCATATTGTAGACAGCTGGAAAGCAGGAAAACGGAAGACAATTCCACAGGCGTGCAGTTCTAAGAAAGAAGCTTTGATCATGGAATCTATGTTTAGGTTTAGGCACAGATAAAGAGTGGGGAAAATTATTGATAATGTTTTCAGCTAGTCTAGTGTTTCTTGTGAAAGTTTGGCGAGGGGGGACCATAGATTGAAGCTCAGTCGAAGACTTTCCATGAAAATAACGATAAAGCAGAGACAAACTCGCAACATCTCTTCTGTGAAATAGAGGTTGCAGCGAAGAGAAAAGGACATCTCCCACCAGGCCACAAAGTCTATTTTGAACTCTATCAGTGCAATCATGGACTAACATGTAGAATTACCTGTACTAGTAGCACAGTCAAGCAGGAAATGGAGTGAATTCCAAAGTCTAGCAGACAGAGGCAAGGAACTATTAGAGTAGAAGGCTTTGCAGCATCTAGAGACCTCAACAGATGGGGTGGGATTTTGCTGCTTGTCAGGCTAGTCGGAAATATGTACATAGAGGGGGCACACATGCTATGAGTTGATCAGAGCACATTCTATTAAAGTACTTGTAAAACAGGCACAAGGATTCAGCATTGATGCGATGGGACAGGGGTTGGAGCTTGTTTGATAATGCAAGACCTATGAGATTTGAGACTCTTTTTTCGACCCTGTCTAAGGCAGAGAAACTTGAGACACCATCCCAGATGTGGCAACAATACTCCATGCATGGGTTAATGGTGGTTTTGTAGAGATATAGGATACTCTCAGGTGTTGGTATTTTTATAGCACGGTAAAGGGAACCTACTTTCTTTGCAGCAGCCTTGGCAATGTCCTCAATGTATTTGTTCTGCCCTCTTGTTTTTATGACATTGATATTTCTTGTGTATGGCGCAAAGTTATCTCCTTTTGGGGGAACATTTTTTTATCTAGACTAGAGTTATGCCCCTTGTTCTACCGACTCTCTTATACTGTAAAATAAAAAGATAAAAACTATATTTTAGGAGTTGTGAATCCAATTTTGCGAAGGTTTCTCTGAAAAGATTCCAATGTAATTTATGATGAATACAAAATAATATATGAAGGTTTGTTTTGTTGGTGTCGTTAACAGCAGTGAAGTAATTTCTGAATCAGCACATGCACACAGGTAGAAAAAGGGAAAGATTTACACATGAAAACAAAACCCAGATCAAATGATGAACCCAGCTACTTTGATTTCTTATCTTTGTTGTTGTTGTGGTTCTTATTTATTTTAGGCTTCCGACCAAAAACACTACCCGAGCCACACGTTGGCCCCGGCTCTGAGGATAAAAAGATAAAATTTGGAATCAATTCAGTTTCAAAATTTTACTGAAAAAATAAATAAAATAAGTAACAACAAAAATTTTAAACAACAAAAAAAAAGAAAAATTACAAATATTATCAATCAATATTTTGAAGAAAAAAAAAAATCAGCAAAATATGAAAATTTGGGGTTAATTATTTAAACGATAAAAAAGAACAAAGACATTATCAATCAATATTTGGAAGAAATCAAATCAGTAAAATATGAACGAATAAAAAAAAAATAAAGACATTATCGCTCAATATTTAAAAAGAAATCAAATATTATCAATCAATACTCTGAAGAAAAAAAAAATCAGCAAAATATGAAAATTTGCTGCTGATTATTTAAACGAACAAAAAAGAACAAAGACATTATCAATCAATATTTGGAAGAAATCAAATCAGTAAAATATGAACGAATAAAAAAAAAAAAATAAAGACATTATCGCTCAATATTTAAAAAAAAATCAGATATTATCAATCAATACTCTGAAGAAAAAAAAAAAATCAGCAAAATACATTGGTCATCAATCCCTGGTCTTGAGCAGCCATTATAACCCTTTTCTGATCGTGGTGGAGGTTTCCCCTCTTGAGTCATTTCAAGAAGTCTTCACTGTCTATGTATTCCTGGAAGAGTTCCCCCAGAAAATAATTTGCATGCTGATATTGGTTCCATTCTTCAAGGTTCATCTTTTGGAAGGTCTCGGTATATTTTTGCCAGCTCTTTCTTGCTATTTCTGTGGCAGGCTTATTTGCTGTTTCATCCTTATCTGTGAGACAGCCTTAACCAAAATGCTTGGCCAGCTGGGTGACTGATGTTGTTCTGCTAGCTCTTGTCTCTTGATATTCGTATACTATTGAGAGGGTGTGGTTCTGGAAGCTTCTCAGAGAACGGCGCCCTCTCAATAGTATTACGAGTGATGAACTGTTGTGTTATTCATAAGACTAGTCGAGTAACAGGAATGTATGATTAGAAATAATGTTTATTTTCCAGTGACAACACTGACAGCATGGAGGGGTTGTGGAGGGGTGTAAAATGGCAGAGAGGTAATGTGTCTGCTTTCCTGCCCATAGTCACTGCTTCTGCTCATTGTCTGGCCATCTCTCTTTTATTGGGACAGATGAAGTCAGAACATTCCTCCATGCATTTTCTGAAATGTCGGTCAGTTCTGCTGATACCTATCCCCAAGAATTCTGTTTTCCCCTAGTTTCAACTTTTTTTATGTCATTCCCAGGATCCAGTCTTTATTGACGTCATCCTCACGTCAAGTTCACAGCCGACTGTCCTCTCCAAAACGAACTCTGCCACCTGCAACTCCCCCTCCTCTATAACAGAACAATGACTGTGCATTTGTATTCACAGCACACTTTATCATATGAGTGTTATTCCAAAAGTAATTTTTTTCAGCTCAAAAAGTTGAAGAGCTACGAATATGGAAGTGGTATCATTAAAACAAAGTGACCTTTTTTGTGCTCAAGAATTTATTTTCTATATAGTCACCACCATTCTCAATGCATTTTTGCTAGGAATTCAATGACACATCTCTGCTTCTGATGCACGTTTATGACAGGGGTTACTTTCTTAGAGTCTCACACCGTCAATATCTGCAACAGAGAGATGAAACTTTCAGGTCATGAACGCATACGTTTAGTCACTGTAACAATGTAAACTGCAATCCCCTCTGACCCATTTGAGCGGAATAAAAAAATAGGAGGCATTATTTTTAGAATTTATTTTTCAGTGGAATTCAATATCAGATGCTCACATGAAGTTAATATAAACTTCATGTGAGCATCTGATATTGAATTACATAGTACTTGCTATTGGTTCATTTAGTTTAATGATTAGTGTTAATTAATAGATGCAGACACAAGGGTTCAATCCATAGCAAAGACTAAACAAATCATATTTAATGTCTTGTTGCTAAACACTCAAGATTATAAGGTGAGGGTCAAGGGTAAGTGGAGCCATTCAAGAAAAGGAGGGGCGGTCTCACCTACATCTTGTAGTAATCAATGAAAAGGGACTGAATTTGGGGAGCTTAAAAAAAATTTAATTTTATAGTGTTAAGACATTTAAAGGATGTTAAATGATAAAAATTTATTTGAATTTTATGTTTCATTAAAATCTGAAAAAAAAAATTTTATGATTCATTAAAATTTGAAAAAACAAATTTTATGTTTCATCAAAATTTGAAAAAAAAAAAAATTTATGTTTCATTAAAATTTGAAAAAAAATTTTTTTCCATAGCATATTGATTATTATTAAAATTGATTACCTTTTGTATCTGGTGCCATTGTTAGTATTTCATAATGAGTCAGGAGACAGTTTCAATCCTTGATCAAGTTATATCAAATACTTAAATAATTATACTTGATGTCTCTTTGTTTTAATGTTGACCCTCACCCAACATTGCCAGTAAATTTTTATACAAACAAAAAAAAACATTCCTTAAATCTTGTGGCTACAAAATGTTGGGAACACGTGGCCGAGAAATAAGATGAGATTTCTTTATCTTTTTACACAAATAATTTGTGCATTTTTATTGTATAGGAATAATGTACTTCCATATGTAATTTTATGTCTTACTTATTGCCATTATTATATTTATAACTTGTCATAGACAAACTATTAATAAATGAAATGTCTCTATCCCTCCATGGCTTTTTAACTGTATTTTACTTTTCAATACAGCATTGTAAACGTACTACATTATGAACTTTGCAACGTTCCACATGAGAATTCATTTTAATTGTCTGCCCATACGTTACTAATCTTGATAAATTAGAATATCAAATATTCTAATTTTATACTGGAATTGTTGTGTGGAAAATAGAAATCTAGAGATTTGTTTTCAACTTTGATTAAAGTGCAAGGGATCACCATAGCGGTTCGTTTAACAGGAGATAAATAACTTTCTTTCATTTTATTTGAGAAGCAAAAGAATTGCTATAACTTTCCATTGTAGTTGCTAAGATCAAATTGAATCAGTTTCGGTGTTGGTTATTTTATGATTATTGTCTGGCATTTGGCCTCTCTTAGGTTGGCAAAGTTTCCTTTTTGCATGAATAAAATCGTCAGCGTTAATTTAAAGTAGAAGAAGAAA
Source organism: Euprymna scolopes (assembly GCF_053919585.1). NCBI lineage: Eukaryota > Metazoa > Mollusca > Cephalopoda > Sepiida > Sepiolidae > Euprymna > Euprymna scolopes. The sequence continues at coordinate 124,555,105 of NC_136499.1, read as the reverse complement.
AAGGAAAAACAAATTGAGTAAGAAGAAAAAAACGGAGGAGGAGGAGGAAATTGAAAAAGATGAAAAAAAGAAAGGAGAAATAGGAAAAGAAATAGAGGAAGAAGGATTACAAGGTGGAGGAGAAGGAGTAAAAAAAAAAAGAAACAAAGAAGGGGAGTGAGAGGAAGATGAAAATAAGGAGTAAAAAAGAAACAAAGAGAAAGGGGAAGAAGAGGAAGAAGATGAGAGGAAGACGAAAAGAAAGAAGAAATAGGAAAAGAAATAGAGGAAGAAGGATTACAAGGAGAAGGAGTAAAAAAAAGAAGGAGTGGGAGAAGAAGGAGGGGGAAAAGAAGTAAAAGATGAGCAAAAAAGGAACAATTTGAACATAAGTAGACCTTTACTTATCAATTTAAGAGAAATTTATTTCATCCCTTTCACACATCTATTTTGAGAAGCTCACAAAATAAAGCACCGACCTTTAATAGAACAGGTAAGCCAGAATTACATGAGCTAAAAATAAGGGAGACAATCGAATATAAATAATGTACACTAATACAGTTGCCACAACTGATGGTCTGGTACGCCTTTTAATCTAAAATAAAAATAATGAGATGGAATGTGAAAGGCAATTTACTGGTCCAACAACTAATGGCTCTGCAGGTAGCATAGCATCGACTAGTTTGTTTGTAGTAGTCTCCCTTTATTTTGAAATTATATTTTATTTTGATTAGAGTTAATCCTAGTTATTGTTCCTATTTACAATGCCTCCCTACGGGGCAGAGTTAGATACCAGGGTCGTTTTTTAACGTGGAGAAAAGGAACAAAAATAAAAATTGTCTCAGTCGTGAAGGATTTCTCCTCCACTGACAGAAAACAAGAAATTGAAATGCAGCATCTGAAGAACAGATACTACACTTTGATCCTATTTACAATGCCTCCCCACGAGACAGAGTTAGACACCAGGGTCGTTTTTTAATGTGGAGAAAAGGAACAAAAATAAAAATTGTCTCAATCGTGAAGGATTTCTCCTCCACTGACAGAGAACAAGAAATTGAAGTGTAGATCTGAAGAACAGATGGTATTTATTTGCTCCCCCACTGAGCAAATTAGGCACAAGGCCGTTTTTAATGTGAGGTAAAAACCAGCTCCCCTAAAAGGGGTCACTCTGGTTACCAAAAATAATAATTGTCCCAGTATAGAGGGTTTCCCCTCCATTGACTGGTACAAATTATCTTAAGTGCAGTATCTGCCGGAACAGATGCTACACTTTGATCTTGTCCCGAAGGCCAAGGAGAAATTTGTTTCACAAGCAAAGTCAAGAGGTATTTGTGTTAAACGCAAAATCTTCCATTGTGTCGGATGTGGGTTGAAAACTCACGGTTTTCTTTAGCATTCAGTTTTGTCAACGCTCTAGTGTCAGCCAATCTATTTACATTTTTTTTTTTTTTTACAAAGGAATCACCACTTATCAAGGCCCAGAGGCCACTCGAGGATAAGGTTGAATTCTATTTAATACATGTTTAAGCGTTTCGCAATGTTAACATGTCTGTTGGGCTATAATTATCTCCCTTTGCAATAATTTGCCTTTCCGATTGCCCAACCCCCTAAAGAGTAATATGATTCTTATTAGAAACCAAAACTTTAGAACTCTCATCGTCAGGCCAAACACACCAGCACAAGAGTTACTTCCCTTTGTTTTGTTGCATGTTGAGACTGTACACACACACTCCATGCACGCAGACGGTCTGCAGGCTAAAAGTACATAGTGATGAGTGTAGACCTGTCAAAACTGACGTCACCAGAGGCGAATAGGTCAAATAGTTGACCTCACAGCTGTCGGGGTTAAACACTTGCAAGAGAACAGGTCGATATAAACAAGCGAGGCAAAAGAGAAAAGAGTCAGTTAAAAAAGCGATAGTAGCCACGAGTCATCACTGAAATCTGCCCACCTCCTGCTCTCCCTATTTCTGTCTGCCGATTGGAGTATGCAACACAAAGCAAGAAATAAGATTGTATTTTATATTTTTCTAACAAACGATTTTGTTGTTGCAATTCCTTTTTTCTTGGCTCATGAGAAACTATTACTATTATTTGTTCAACTCGGCTGCATCATAATTTAAAAAAAAAAACTGTTTACCATATTTATTGTTTTAGATGAATCTGTTTTAGTTTCAGCATTAATAGTCTAGAAGATAGATACAACTTGTCTTCAGAATTTGTTACATATAGTCCAGCACCTCTTAATCTGGACAAAATTATCAATATTTACTCTGCACCTGCTGGTGGTATTCTCCTTTTATTTTGAGATTATATCTTACTAGCGTGAAGGGGGGTAGCACCCAGCTTTGCCTGGTTGTAAAATATGCATAAATATGATATTTTTATTTGTGCAGATTTTGTCTATATTTTATAGAATCATGATTTCAAAAGTAAAAAAATAAGTATTTAAGTGCCATCAGTTAGAATCGAAATCGAAACCGAAAGCAAAACTGCAGCATTTACCACTGTACCAACATGACACGCATATGAACTGATTAAAAATAAACTAAGATGAATGTACAAAATGTATAACGATTTTTTCAATTTTTGACCCATTTTTGACCCCTTAAAAACAATTTTAACCGGCTAAAGACCCATAAAAGAACAGTCCATAAAAAATCCAATCCTGTGAGGCTTCTTGCGCTGCTCGGTGACTTTTAGTTTCGGAGGAGATAGAGTTTGAAAATATGGAGGCAGACAGACAGAATGAGTTTTATAAATTAGATTTTGATTGAATTTAACCATAGATATATGACTTCACAGGAAATTTGAAGTGGCAGTGAAAGTGTTGAATATAAACACCAGTCCAGTTCCATTAAAGACAAAAGTTCAGCTGCTGATAGAAACCTTTTTAGCAATGCTAGGTTTATATTTTTTTGGGGGCTCTTTTTCTCCCCAAACAAGGCAGATTGCCACTTGAAACTTAAGGGGCTATTTGGGATCATGTATAACAAAACACTCTGAAGAGTTGAGCAGTAAGACGTCTGTTCACATTACATTTAAACTTCTACAGTTTAGTACAGTTAAGGAAGCAAGAAACAGGACGGAATTCCAAAGTCTAACAGTCTGAGGGAAGTAGCTATTAGAGTAAACTTTTTGGCATCTAGGGACGTCAACAGTGAAGAGGTGGGATTTTGCTGCCTTTCATTTTAGTCAGGGATAGGTATGTCGAGTGAGGCACAAATGCTGCGAGTTGATTATTAAAGCACATTCCATTAGATTACTTGTAAAACAGGCACAGGGATGAGACAGAGGTTGGAGCTTGGCAGCAGTGCGAGACCTATTAGATTTGAGTCTCTCTTTTGGACCCTGTCTAAGAAGGAGAGATTAGTGGTAGATGCACCAGCCCAGATGTGACAACAATACTCCAAGCATGGGTGAATTGTGACTTTGTAAAAATATAAAATGCTCTCAGGTATGTAATTTTCTAGCATAGTAGAAAAAGTCCACCTGCTTTGCAGCAGCCTTGGCATAATTGATGGATTGATGAATTATTATTATGGTGAAATCAGATTGGAAATATGGTTGATACAACGTCTCTGTAAACAAGGCTGGTGGAAAATTGGTATTGCCCAGCCATATTAACAGCGTAACCTCAAAGGATGTGTTTCCTCATCACAGAAGGACGGTCATTCATTATGAGGAGGCTATATTTTGCATATCACATAAAAATCATGGAACCTAGTTGAGGATGCTAGCGCTTCCTGGATGCCAACTCAAAATATTACAACTTCTCTACAAACCCTTTAACCCTAGACTGACACAGTAAAAAAAAGCAATGTGGTACAATGGGGAAAGAGGTGGCTTGTTACTTTTAATGCATCTAAAACCAAGCTTTTATCTTTACATCATCAATGCTCTGATCCTAATCTGGCATCAATTGAAATGAATGGCTCTCGTCTTGAGGGGGCCTCATGTTTTGACAAGCTTCTAGGCTTAACCTTTACTCCTGATCTTAAATGGAACATATACATAAAATCCGTTGCCAAGGCCGCTGGAAAAATGGTAGGATTCTTCTATCGATCTGGTAGATATCCCACTGCTGATGCAATTCTCTATCTATATTAGAGCCAGGTATGTCCAAGGATGGAGTACTGTTGCCACATCTGGGCAGGAGATGCTAGAAAGGACTTATCCTGCCTTGATAGAGTTCAAAATAGACTTCGTAGCCTTGTGGGGGATGTCCTTTTCTCTTACCTGCAACCTCTTTCTCCCAGAAGAGATGTTGTGAGTTTGTCTCTGCTTTATCGTTATTTTCATGGCAGATGCTCGGCTGAGCTCCATTCTATGCCCCCCCTCGCCAAGCTTTCACAAGAAACACCCGTCTAGCAGAAAACACTATCACTAGTTTCCCCCACTCTTTATCTGTGCCTAAACTTAAGCGTAGATTCCATGAGCAAAGCTTCTTTCTTAGAACTGCACGACTATGGAATTGTCTTCCGTTTTTCTGCTTTCCAGCTGACTACAATATGGTTGTCTTCAAGTCTAACGTAAACAAGTTTTTTATGAGCCGTTCCATATAAGTTAAAAAATAAAAATAAAAAAAAGCAAGTGTAAGAAAATCACGATATGACTTGAGAAACATCATTCTGCTCATAACACTTCATACACAGCATAGTAACTATTTATAGTGAAGAGTTCCAACAAGGGAAGTAACTCTAGTTATTTATTAAAATCAATAAAGTTTTAAAATATTGAATTCAAGTGGTTCTTTTAACCTTCAGAAAACTGATATCCAACACAAATATTTCATTAAAAAAATTTTTTCTAGAGAATCGATGTCCAAGAAACATTTTTAATAAAAAATTAATCATTAGAACCATGAATACAAGTCGTAAAATCGTAAAAATACCAAATTAGTTCACAGCAATTCTACGCTAAATTATTTCTTTAATTTCTTAATTTTAACCCTTTTTTGATTACATTTTTTTACTACTTAAATTTATTTAAATGTTTGAGAAAATTAATCAATTAAAAGTTAAACGCAGAAATCTTCTTTTTTTTTCTTGTTAAAAAGATAAAGAATGGCCTTAATTTTTGTCTTGACTCATCATTTCTTTGTTTGCATTTTTAACGGGAAAAAATCAGTCAGTTTATTAATCCAATGTCGTTTTTCTTTCTTTCTTTTTCTTTTCTTTTTTTTTTTTTTTTTTTTTTGAGATGTAAAGCAGATTAATGAAGCAGCTTAATCTAATCAAAGTTTCGGAAAGAGAATCAAAGCTGTTGTTTATTTATTGTTAGGAAATTAATTTGTCTTTTTTTTTTTCATAATCAATTGAAGAAGGAGTGTGCGTCATTTCCTAGTTGCCATTGCTTTCAAGTTTCCTCTAAAGCAGAATAGTAACAAAATAAAACTACTTCTGAGTATGACATGAAAATGTATCTGATATATATCATTTGCCTACATGTATGGTGTCATGGTAGGCCAGATTTAGTTTTGCTGCTTGGGATAGATTTTGCTTAGTTTTTTTTTTTTTTTTTGCTTGCTTGTCTCCCCTGTTGCTTTGCCAGGGCACATTTATATATGTGATATATATGTGTGTGTGTGTGTGTGTGTGTGTGTGTGTGTATATATATATATTTTAATAAAATGAAAATTACAATTGAATTTACCAAAATGATCCAAGATGGTAAAATTAAAGTGAATTATAAATATTAAAGAATTAATATTTATAAAATTATCTCAGCCAGATATAAAAGCTCGATAAAACCAAATAGGAAATAGAGCTTATAATATGAGAAAACAGTTAATAAAATATGCTAAAAAACACTTTGAAATGAGTTAAAAACATATTTAATCTGAAAAGGAAACACTAGATAAATGGATAGTCCTTAATCCGCGGAGTTTCGAAGAAATACTTTCCTTCTCCTCAGTGGGTAGGAATTAGCAAAATGCGGGATCGGATTTTGCATGCAGAAGTATTTGATGAAACAACAAGTAAGTCAAAGATCTTACTTGAAAACAAAAAAAGTTAAGCAGAGGGAATATGGTGAAGAAAAAGGTGATTACACATGAATGGATAGTCTAGTGGAAAATAAAAAATCCAGTTACTGTAAAATCCAAATGTAAAACTTCAAGAAAGTTAAAAGAATTTCCATTTGTACAAGTAAAATCCAAGGAAATCCCGTAATTGGAAGAATAATAATAATCCAAAGGCAGAAATCCATGGAATAATTCACAAAAATGTGTACAAGGAAAAAAAGAAAAGATTCCAATAATATTAATAAAAGAAAAACAAGATGTGCTTTTCACTCTACTTCCGAGACATAAATATAAATAAGAAAGATCTGAGAAGAAAAAGAAGTGTATTTTCACTGTTAAAAGTTTTCTGGAAAAAAAAAAGAAAGCTAAGAAACCTAACAATTTATGGTAAAAAAAGCAAAACCTCAACAATCGACTGACGTATAATGTCACAATATTTGGGGGGGGGGTAGATTTGCCGTTTAGTTGTACAAATAGCCTACAACCCTGTTATAAAAAAAAAGGGACACGTTGGGTCGTCACCGGAATATATCCGTAAGTTTGTTTATGTATAATTTATTTTAGATTAACCACATTATTTAACAAATAAAAGGATTAAATATGTTTTATTTTATAATTTATTATTGTTTTTTAATTAAACATTTAAAACATTAAACAATACAAATAATACGTTGTTTAACAAATAAAAAAGAAATGAAAAATGAAGTTTTAAAATGATTAAATGTGCTTTATTTTATAATGTAAAATTTTTATTTTATAATTTAAAATTTAAAACATTGAACAACACAAATAAGATTTTGGTTTGATTTTACATTTTATATTGAACTCGGATGCATATGATGATGCGTCTCCACAATTATTCAATATTTAACTTCATCTTTCATTATTTCTTTTCGAGAACAAAACCAACATTTTATTTATATTGTTTAATGTGTTTTATTTTTAAATTATAAGAATAAAACACATTTAATCATTTTAAAACTTCATCTCTCATTATCTCTCTGTTTTATTTGTTAAATTCACTGTTATAAAATTTCACAGAAAACGGGATTGTAAATTTCTAGTTTATTGATTTTGAATAAACCAGACGTTCCATTTATATATATATATTTGTGGCCTAAAATTTGTACCAAAATTGTCCACAAGGACCCGTGGCGCAGTTGTTAGAGTATTTTGAAAAATAAATTGTAAAAAGTGATATTCTCCTAAAGGTTGAAGGTTCGATCCTCAGTGTGGGTGACCGAAAAAATACAATTGCAAATTACTTAGAACCTTTATCCAGTCATAGTTGACAGAACAAGAACATGCTCCCCCGTGAAGAAAATAAAGTGTTCCGCTCGAAATTCCGTCCAAATTCCCGAGTTTGACAGAAACATTCCCAAGTTCGACAAGATACACCTGAAGGAGGTCGGAGGTTACATTGACCGAAACGTTGTAAAAATCACACTCAAGATGAGAACAGTAGTCTGATGAATCCAAATAATATGACTAACCAATCCTCATCTCAAAAATTAAGAAACGTCATATCAATTATTGAGGTTCAAATATATTAATCACTTAAATAAGTTAAAATATATTAATCACTTAAATAAGTTAAAATATATTAATCATTTAAATAGGTTAAAATATATTAATCAATTAAGGAGGTTCAAATATATTAATTAATTAAAGAAATTAAAAATAAATTAATCAATTAAAGAGGTTACAATATATTAATCAATTAAAAAGGTGGAATATTTTAATAAATTAAATAGATTAAAAGATATTAATAATTAAAATAGGTTAAAATATATTAATTAGTTAAATAGGATAAAATATATTAATTAAATAGTATAAAATATATTAACCACTTAAATAGCTTAAAATATATTTACCAATTAAAGAGGTTTAAATATATTAATTTCTTAAAGACTTTCAAATATATTAATCAATTAAATAGGTTTAAATGTATTAATCAATCATAGAGGTTCAAATATATTAATGAATTAAATAGGTTCAAATATATTAACCAATTAAAGAGGCTCAAATATATTAATCAATTAAAGGAGTTCTAAACATATTAATCCATTAAATAGGTTCAAATATATTAATCAATTAAATAGGTTAACACATATTAACCAATAAAATAGGTTCAAACATATTAATCAATTAAAGGATTTCTAAATATATTAATCAATTAAATAGGTTCAAATGTATTAATCAATTAAGGAGGTTCAAATATACTAATCATTGTGCTCTTATTTGGGCATAAAACTAGAAAAAAAAATTTCTTAACAAGCAACTTTTAAGTTATTTTCAAATAATAATCAAATTATTATTTTGCTATAACAAAAATAAGGGTACAAAAAAGATTTGAGTTTTCCAAACGAATGGAAACAAAATAATTTTTTTCGGGGGGGGGGGGGATACAAACAAGCATAAGGTCTCTCTTACTCCCAATAAAAGTGGGGCACCTGAAATAAAATATAGAGAAAATAAATCATTAATACAATTCAGTGCAGGAAGGCACTCAATGGTGACGGTTTACAAGTAAGGTCGAACAAGGTGGGCAACATTTGGTAGCACACAGCTACTCTACCTGAAACAAGTTTATCTGGCTCAAGATGTGTTACATGTCAGGCAGAAGGTCAGCTCAATCTGACTCAGATGAATTTGGTCACGAGCACAACTAACTAAATAATACTAATAAAATCTATAAAGGAAGAATAAATAATTCCGTACAAACCTATTGAAAGTTTTATGCTGTTGAAGTCCTCCATCTTGCCCATGTCAACTATTTTAAGTGGATGCTCCTGTTGAGTCGTCACAACTGGTTCGACTTTCACTCGGTTCTTTAATTTACGACTGTAACAAGAAGGAAAAAAAATGGATGAAATACAATACTTGATTTCCCTATAAGTTAAATAACATATACCCTAGCGCCATACATTCAGGAAGGAGATTCTTTGCTTAAAATTTTTTTATTTTGTCATACCAAAGACTAAAAAAAACGGTACCTGATCTCTCCTTACTAACCATTCCGCATTATGATAAGGATCAAGGATAAGTGGAGCTATTGAGCGAAACTTACATCTTGGTTTAGTAGCTAATTAAAAGGGATTATTTCTTAGAGTCTTACACCATCAATATCTACAACAGAGAGATGAAACTTTCAGGTCATGAATGCATAAGTTCAGTCATCGTAATAATGCAATTTGCAATCCCCTCTGATCCATTTGGATGCAATAAAAAAAATAGGAGGCATTGTTTTTGGAACGCTCCTCATAATGCAGAGGTGCATACTTGGAGAATATCATTATATAGTGATAAAACAGATTGGTCATTTATGGCATATCAACTCTTTCTCTTTCTGAGTTATTTAATATCAAATCCAGTCATTTTGGTAAAAGATTTTATGCTTCAAGTTCTTTATATCTTCAAATATTTATTCATGGTGTTTGATTTGGTTGTTTTGTTCTGTAGGGGGAAATTGTTGCTTTTGTCTCAGGCTTTGCAGAATATGATTGAGTTTCGCAAAGGGAAAGATAGAAACAATTGTTACATATTCTCTGTGGCCGGTTGTTCAAAATGCGTTTATCCAGTCTATATAATTGTTAACATCTACTTTTGTCGCTGATACAAAATATATTTTACACTGACAACGAGTAAAACACAACACAGTTGATCTATAAAAAATATATTGTTTTTATTTCATACCGAAAAATCAGCTTTGATTATAAATTATTACTGATGTTTTGACATTTCTGAAGGCGTATGAAGTGAGTCGTGGCTGGGTCGAATGTCAGGCGATGAAGAAATGTGACATACTCACTTCTCTCTGACCGACTGCTCACTTTCTCTTTGTGACAATTTATTTATATAAACATTCTTTCCCTATTGGAATGTTTGATATTTCCCATTGTCTATTGTTACAATCCTTTGACCGATATCATCTCACATATTTCTGAGTCAAATTATGCATTCCATTAGACACTAGTGGAAAGTTCCGCGTTCTTCACATGGAATCTATTTGCGTGTGTGCAATTTATCAAATGTTTTTTCCTGGGGTTTCCTGCCAAAATCTAACATAAAAATAACATTAGGTGCATTTAATTCAGGAAGTCGATATCTTTAGACAGCCTGATCTGGGAGCACCAGTAGAGTCGTGTCAAAGTTACTGAAAATTTGGCTCATCGTATCCAGTTTGTAACGTTGAATTGCATATTTGGAGTACATATTTGAATGGTAGTAAACCAAAGACTGTTGGATATTTATAATTGAAACTTGGTGAACAAGTCAGATGTACAATGAAGTTTATTTGTATGGAATATGGTTAACTTGTGGTATTGTTGGGATGATTAATCTGAATCGGAAAAATCAGAACTATTTAGGGAATCGGAATCAGAATAATTTTATCTTCATTTTCAGTTTCAAAAACAACTCTTTCGATTTCTTTTAATTGTTTTTTGTTTAAACTTAAATTTTCCATTGCTGGTACTAATCATAAAAGAAATACTTATTCATTTCAAACGATCAGAAAAACAAAAATGTATAGATTATAATTATGACTTTAAGTAAAAAATGGAACCAGAAGAAATGATACGGTAAAAAATGATGCAGATAATGAAGTACTGTTGCTACATCTGGGCAGGAGCTGCTCACCATACCCTATCCAGCCTAGATAAAGTTCAAAACCGGCTTCAAAACCTAATAGATGATGCCCTTTTATCTTCCCTGCAACATCTTTCCCACGGAAATCACTATTGTCATAGCAAGTGCTCGACTGAGCTCCAATTTATGGTCCCTCCTTGCCAAACTTCCACAAAAAACACTTGACTAGCTACAACCACTAATAACAATTTCCCCCACTCTCTATCTGTGCCTAAATCTAAACGCAGATTCCATAAACAAAGCTCCTTTCCCAGAACTGCCCGCCTGTGGAACACTGTTCCCCTGGCCTGCTTCCTTGTTGAATACAACATGGTAGCCTTCAAATCCAATGTAAACAAGTTCTTGTTGAGCCGTCCCCATAAATAATCAAATTCTACCCAATTTATACCATTAGAGATTATTACACTAGCACCTTACATTCATTAACACTTTTTTTCTACACAGGAATCACCACTTATCAAGGTCCGGAGGCTACTCGAGGATAAGGGTTAATGGGCATACATTAGTCAATGTGTTTATAGCATAGTCAAAATAAGTAGTGGGAATTTTGCAAATTGGATTACTTAGGGGGACGGTTCATCAAGAACTTGTTTACCATTGTAGTCAGCTGGAAAGCAGGCAATCGGAAGAGAGTTCCGCAGGCGTGCAGTTCTAAGAAAGAAGCATTGTTCATAGAATCTACGTTTAGGTTTAGGCACAGCTTATTCTCGAGTGGCCTTCGGGCTTTGATAAGTGGTGACTACCTTGTAAAAAAAAAAATAAAGTAAAATTGTATGAGTGCATGAATAAGAGAAACAAAATGGCACGTTTGGAAAATGTAGATGAAAACCTCAAAATGAATTTATCACATTAATATTTTCAATCGATTATGAGGAAAAGAGTAAAGAAAAAATATAAATATCTGATTGCGTAATCTACGCCCCCCCCTCATAAGTGTACTTATATTTTTGCAAAATTATTTACACACATGACACACGATTTTACGGTAATCCAAAAATTTTTTTTTTTTAATATCGTGAACGCTATAGTTATGAATTTAGTAATTTGAAAGAATCAGAAACAGAATCGGTAATTGTATCGGAATTGGGAATTTAGAACAGAATCGGTAATTGTATTGGAATCTGAAATTTAGAACAGAATTAGTAATTGTATCAGAAACAAGAATTTAAAACAGAATCGGTAATTGTATCAGAATCTGAAATTTAAGACAGAATTAGTATTTATATAGAATTGAGAATTTGAAGCAGAATTGGTAATTAGTGTTGGTATCAGGAATTTAGAACACAATTTTTTTTATTTTATTTTTTTTTTATTTATTCAATTTTCACCCCAAACAAGGCACAGTACCACTTTGAAGCAGGGGGCTACTATTAGGGACTTAATTAGTGGGGTCATTATGAAGGGAGAAGAGTAGAAAGATGTTTGCTGACATTACACTTGAACTTCTGCATATCATTGCAGTTGGGAAAGCAGAATCCCGGAAGGGAGTTCCAAAGACCCGCAGTTCTGGGGAAGAAACTATTGGAGTAAAAGGCTTTCTTGCACCTAGGGATCTCTACTGTAAAGGGATGAGACTTAGTAGCTTGTCGGGTTTGTCGGGGGTAGTTACGTCGGGGAGGTACAAGTGTTTGCAGTTTGTCAGAGCATTCACCATTAAAGTATTTGTAGAACAGGCAGAGGGATGCAACATCTCATCGATGGGACAGAGGCTGAAGCCTAGATGACAGTTCAGGACCTATCAGGTTGGCGACTCTCTTTTGAACCCTGTCCAGGAGCGAGAGACAAGCAGCAGATACACCAGCCCAGATGTGACAACAGTACTCCATACATGGGCGAATGGTTGCCTTATAGAGGTGTAGAATACTGTCAGGCATAAGTAGTTTTCTAGCATGGTAGAGGGAGCCAAACTTCCTTGCAGCAGCCTTGGCAATGCTCTCAATGTATCTATTCCAGTTCATATTCCCTGTAAACGTTAGGCCGAGGAGTTTAAAAGAAGTACTTTCAGGCAATGTGTTCTTGGCCATTGCTATTGGTGGTAGAGAAGGTTTCTTGTAGTTATTGAAGGAAACAAGCTTAGTCTTAGCAGCATTGAATGTGACCAACCATTTTTGTCCCCATTCCACTACAGATTGGAAATCATCCTCTAGTGTTTCTGCCATTTCCTTGGATATGTGTTCATTTGTTTTTCCCTCATATCTGTTATAGAGAGTGGTGTCATTGGAAAATATACCCATCTCCGAAACAATTTTATCAGGGAGGTCATTTATGAATATCAGGAATAATAGAGGTCCAAGGATAGACTGGTAATTGCATTTGGAATCAATTGGTAATTGTATCAGAATTGGGAATTTAAAACAGAATTCGTAATTGTATCAGAATCGTAAATGTAGAACAGAATTCATAATTGTATCAGAATCGGGAATTTAGAACAGAATTCGTAATTGTATCGGAATTGGGAAATATTGAAATCGTCCTATCACTAATTTGTGGAATTTTATTAACAGTTCCATGGATGGCATTTGTGGTGGAGCAGTCACCGTATATGGATAATCATATTTAATTATTTACGATTCTTTTACTTTTTTTTTTTACTGAAATTGAATGTAGCTTAGCATTTTATTAAGTGAAAGCCTGTTCAACTATTTCGTAATAGACAACGAATATAGTCTCGTTTTGTAGATTTCCACCGATAAATCATCGAATCCTGATTGACATGATTGTGCAGACGGATTCAACGAAGCGAACGAAGAAAAAGAATTTGAAGATGGTAAATATCAAAATCCATTCACATCTTTGTAAATGTCTTTGGGGGAAAAAAATCAATAATCAAGTTTCATTCTTCTATAAAAACGAAGATTTGGATTCCATATTGCGTTGATTTTGGTCGTTTTACCTGATACTAGCTGTCCTTATCTAGTGTTGCCCGGGAATGGTTTCACTTTTAATTTTGTTTCATTTATATTTTTATTTATTTAACTACAACGGTCGTTCCAAAAGTAAAGCCTCTTTATTTTTTTTTTAAACTCAAAAAGTTGAAGAGTTACAAAGACGGGGGTGGTACCATTCAAACGTATAAGACCTCCAAAGATCATGCCAGGTCATTTAGCTAAAATTATCGCTCCTCTTTCCTCTCTCTGCCTTCATAGATGAAATTATTATGAGGAACGTTCAAAAAGTAAAACCTCCTATTTTTTTAAACTTAAAAACTAAAACACTGAAGACTTTTGGGCTCCAGAATTTATTTTTCTACATAGTCCCCACCATTTTCAATAAACTTTTTCCAGCCTTTTTTGATGCCTTGGTCGTAAAGGTCCAGAGGGTATTTTTTCACTCACATCTGTTGCCACTCTGAAATCAACGAACCCATCTTTTAGCTGTGCTGACATCAACTGCATCAGCTTTGTAAACGTTCAACAGGCGCTGGTGAAAGTTGATCGGTTCAATTAGATCGTTAGGCATTTAAAACTTATGATGCAATTTCTGTTCTTTTTGGAATTAACTTATTTACACCACAGAAAACAATACTTACAATAATCAATATATATATATATATATTTAATCAATAAATAATAAAAATAAAAACAGCCTATCCTGCCTTGACAGAGTACAAAATAAACTTCGTGGCTTAGTGGGGGATGCCCTTTTCTCTACCCTGCAACCTCTCTCCCACAGAAGAGACGTTGCAAGCCTATCTTTGTTTTATCGCTATTTCCATGGCAGGTGCTCGTCAGAATTCCAATCTCTGCCCCCCCCCCTCGCCAATCTTTTATGAAAAACACCCGTCTAGCTGAATCCACTGTCAAAAATTTCCCCCACTCTTTATCTGTGCCTAAATCAAAACGCGGATTCCATGAACAAAGCTTCTTTCTTAGAACTGCACGCCTGTGGAACTCTGTTCCGTCTGCCTGCTTCCCACCGGACTACAACTTGGATGTCTTCAAGTCCAACATTAACAAATTCCTAATGAACCGCCCCCTTAAGTAAACACTTCATCAAATCTCCACACTAACGTAATGTACTTGCAATAACCCTTATCCCTGAGAGGCTTCCGGGCCTTGATAAGTGGTGATCACTGTGTAAAAAAAAAACCCAAAAAACATAACTTTTCAATTGCGCATTTGAATTATACCGATCATATTCATTCCAAAAAGAACGGAAATTACACCATATCTTTTTAAATATCTAACGGTTATACGACGTTAAAAAAATCTCATATAGTCCATATCACAACGCTATATAGATTTTGAAAGCTAATGACTTTTTTTCGTTCTGAAACAGAACAAAAACATCCTTTTTATATTATAAATACAACACTTATATTTTCAAATAATGTAATAGTATTTTATTTTCTTCGAATCAATCATCCTGAAGAAGTCTTGAAATAAAAACGAAATGTTGAATAACATATAATTTGGTTTATTCCTTTTTTCATCGTCCCATTACGTTGGAATATTACATATTTCCATAATTTTCATCTTACAAATAAAACCCCGGGATACGGCATTAAAAATTAGTAGCAAAATACAGTACAATATATCCATCCATTCATAGCCCTTGAGCCCCTGGGAGGGGCATAGGCCATCTACAACTTTTTGTAGATGTTTTTGTAGCGAGGAGTTCTTTTTACAGGGTGAGGGTGCTGGCTCCAAGCTTCCCAGATGGTACATACAGCGCCTAGCCTTCCCAAATGGTCACCCATCTGGTACTGGCCAGGCTCAATGTTGCTTAACTTTGGTCATCTGGCGAGAACCAGTGTGTCAAGTTGATTGTGCCGTACAGTACAGTATATAATACATGTATATAATCAAATAACATTATAAATAACACCTAAGGCAGGGCAAATATTGTAACCAGGGGCCGAAAAAACATTGTATTCCACATCGTAACCTGAAAAAAAGTATCCTAAGGCTACCGTATCCAGGGGTTCTACTGTACCTATTTACAATTCCTCCCCACGGGACAGAGTTAACCAGGGTCGTTTTTTAATGTGGAGAAAAGGTACAAAAATAAAAATTGTCTCGGTCATGAAGGACTGATCCTCCACCGAAAGAGAACAAGAAATGGAAGTGCAGCATCTGAAGAACAGATACTACACTTTGATCTTGGCCAAAAGGGCCAAGTTCTACTGTAATTATCATATATTTACTTCAAAATGGATGACGTCACAAAATGAGGTTTATTTATAATTTCAACAGTTACCAAAATTCTGTATGACGTCATTCATTTTGAAGTGAAAATTTTCTCATAAAATAGAATTATCAATCAAGGTCAAAGTTGAGAAATTAAATATTAAATAATCTATACAATAAATACTGACTCAACGGGTCACGGTGGTTTAATGTCTTATAATCTTTATTTGATTGGGTTGTTCTTTTACAGCATATCAACCTTTGTTCGGGTTATTTTATGTTGAGTTCAATCATTTTCATAAAGTTTTTTATGTTTAAACTTCTTAAAATCTTCAAATATTTATTCATAACTAGTAGGGAGACCCGACGTTGCCTGGGACTGAATGAAGATTAACGAATATTCAATATTTCCAATAGGTGACTGTGATCGAAATTGGTGAAACTGCCCATTTTTAAATCAAATCGATTGATTCCTGCTCTACAGAGTAAAACGATAAATTTGTCGCCCTAAAGAAAACAACACTACAGCTTTAATTTAAATTTTTTCTCGAAAAAAATCAATTTAGGTAACTTGATTATGTAGTAGAGCTGACATCTATTCAATGTAGCCGCCTTCAGCCTCAATCACTGCTTCAATATGGGTCCGGAACTAGGAGCAAAGCCTTTTCGACAAACGCCGTCAGGAGCTCGGCAAATACTCGGCGGATGGCAGGGATCAGGCTGACTTTATTGCTGTAGGAGGTCATGTTGGTGATGTTCTCAATGTATGACCAAACGAAGTAGGCCAGTGGGTTCAAGTCAAGGGAGGAGAGCGGGCCAGTGAGAGAAAGGTACAAAGTCATAGCACACCTTCTGAAGCCAAGCCTGAGTCTCTTTGGACTTGTGGGCCAGTGCCAAGTCCTACTGCCACACCCAAGGTCTACCAGCAATCACCTGACTGCACTAGATGATCACCACACTCTTCAGCACATCCAGGTACACTTTGGTGTTGACTTTCAAGCCGACTTCGAAGATATGAGGTGGCATTATGTGGCCCTCACTTGAAACCATAACTGTGGGCGAAACTTCATTGAGCTGTGCCCTCAAACGTTGAACTGTCCAGATTTACATTTTGAGGGTGTTGGCAATGGTCCTGTTGTCATACCTTGGATCAGTAGAGAGCATGAGTTGTACAGCGGCACATTTCCGATCTCGCTCGTTGAACATTGTGTTCCTTTCGGACATGATAGAAGAGTCTTGTTGCTCTTGGCCAACTAGTAGATGATGATCTGCAAAAAAAAAAAAAAAAAAAAAACGGTTTTCATCGAGCAGAAATGGAATCCTGTCGTATTTTCTAGAGCGACAATTGTATCGTTCCACCATGTATGCAAACTTTCATTTCTAAATAGAAGAAAAATATGTCTTTTGTGGATTTATGCTTTTGAATTGATTATTTTGTTAGAGATTATCTTTTAGCATTTCTATCGTTCTCTCATATTTGAGCTTTCTTTAAAAAAAATGTTTCTCTAAAACAAGCTCTCCCCCACCCCCCCCAAAAAAATCTTCCCCCAAACTGGAACCCTAAAATGGATCCTCTGAGCATGTACTACTCTTGACTTTCTTGATGCTGTATTCATCGTGGCTTAGTGGGGGATGCCCTTTTCTCTACCCTGCAACCCCTCTCTCACAGAAGAGACGTTGCGAGCCTGTCCTTGTTGTATCGTTATTTTCATGGCAGGTGCTCGTCTGAACTCCAATCCCTGGTCCCCCCTCGCCAATCTTTCACGAAAAACACCCGTCTAGCTGAATCCACTGTGAAAAATTTCCCCTACTCTATATCTGTGCCTAAATCAAAACGCGGATTCCATGAACAAAGCTTCTTTCTTAGAACTGCACGCCTGTGGAACTCTGTTCCGTCTGCCTGCTTCCCTCCGGACTACAACTTGGATGTCTTCAAGTCTAATGTTAACAAATTCCTAATGAACCGCCCCCTTAAGTAAACATTCCATCAAATCTCCACACTAACGTAATGTACTTGCAATAACCCTTATCCCTGAGTGGCTTCCGGGCCTTGATAAGTGGTGATCACTGTGTAAAAAAAAAAAAAAAAAAAAAAAAAAATCTTGAGCTGATTACGCCAGTTTCCCGTGAGGTCGGTGGTTTTAGGGAACAGGAAATTCACAAGCGGTCCCTAGTTACACTTATATCATACAAAATGATTTGGACAACATTAGTTTTTGCATTTTTTTTCTAAGGAGTACTATTGTCTTCTCACATAGAATGACTGATATTTCTAAATCATAAAATTAGCAATATTTTTCCATGATTTTTCACTTTTTTTTCTTTCATCATCATAGCATATGAATCTGAAGATTCTATTGTTGGCATTGGTTTCCCCGATATTTTTCTAGTAAAAATTATTTCTAGAAAGACATTGGAGATTGTAACACACAAAAAAAGGGGGGAGGGAGGCAAAACAGCAAAGAGACTCAGTATTATTTTTTTTTTTACAAGGTGGTCACCACTTATCAAGGCCCGGAAGCCACTCAGGGATAAGGGTTATTGCAAGTACAGTACGTTAGTGTGGAGATTTAATAAAGTGTCTACTTAAGGGGGCGGTTCATCAGGAATTTATTTACGTTGGACTTGAAGACATCCAGGTTATAGTCAGGTGGGAAGCAGGCAGATGGAACAGAGTTCTATAAGCATGCAGTTCTAAGAAAGAAGCTTTGTTCATGGAATCTACGTTTTGATTTAGGCATAGATAAAGAGTGGGGGAGATTTTTCACAGTGGATTCAGCTAGACGGGTGTTTTTCGTAAAAGATTGGCGAGGAGGGACCAGAGATTGGAGTTCAGACGAGCATCTGCCATGGAAATAACGATAAAACAAGGATAGGCTCGCAACGTCTCTTCTGTGAGAGAGAGGTTGCAGGGAAGAGAAAAGGGCATCTCCCTCTAAGCCACGAAGTCTATTTTGTACTCTGTCAAGGCAGGGTAGGCTGTTTTTAGCAGCTCCTGCCCAGGTATGGCAGCAGTATTCCATCCTTGTACGTACTTGGCTTTTATATAGATAGAGAATTTCATCAGTAGTGAGATATCTTCTGGAGCGGTAGAAGGATCCACCCATCTTTCCAGCGACCTTGGCAACAAAATTGATGTACGTGTTCAACAACTGTTTCCAAGGATTCTCATCACCATTTGTCTTTATTCTGTGTTCTCCCCGCAGCCTCCTTTTATGCAGTTGAGCAGCGAGATTTTGCACACAAGCTGTGAAATTTTTCGTTACTTTGTGAGACTGTTTAGTTATAAAAGCTGTGGGTGCCGCACTCATGATTCTCTCCCCCCCCCCTCCTCCAACAGCTTGATTCCACATGACACACAGACGCTTTAATGGTAAGCCACAATTTTTCCCTACAGAGATTACGAGAAGGATCGTGTGAAAGTTGACAACATCCTATGTGAAAATGATTTTTGTGGAACAAACTGGATTTGAATTCAAGGTCATCAGTCCGTATCATTCTGCCGTTGCCTCCTTATTTCTAAATGGTCACTCATTTGATTCTGACAATGTTGCTTAACTTCAGTGATCTAACCCGAACTGGTATATCGACGTGATGGTGCCATGTTCAACAAAGAGATGATGCAAGTCATCAAAGTTCACAAAATTGGAGCCTCGCCATCAAATGTATTTTAAGGTGTGTTACGGTGTTAAATGGTAATAAAAATGAAAGGAACACAGGACTATTAGAAACAAACATGTATTACAGGCTAGATGGCTTGAGCAATACCATT
Organism: Euprymna scolopes; assembly: GCF_053919585.1. Lineage (NCBI taxonomy): Eukaryota > Metazoa > Mollusca > Cephalopoda > Sepiida > Sepiolidae > Euprymna > Euprymna scolopes. The sequence continues at coordinate 124,535,550 of NC_136499.1, read as the reverse complement.
CCTCAACTGTTGGGCGTTTGCACACGACCTGCTTAGCCGCGTACCAAACTCTGACTGCCGGGCACCGGTACTCGTTACCGGAAGTGATGTCACCAGAGGAAGTGACGTCATGAGATAGTCCATTAATCCCATGGAGGGGCATCTCCAAAAAGGTGTATGATGTATCGATGCACAAATCATAAGGTACACAGTCTCTAACCTAATAAATCCTGCACTGTCTACCAAGTGCTAACCTCTGCCCCATCACCACAATGTTTCATCAGTGCGCTATTTTACAAGTATTTCATTCATTAATTAATTATTAATCCTTCCCTCTCGAATAAAGTACAGTAGAACCCCGGAATACAGTATTAAAAATAAGTAACAAATTAACACAATGCCACTTTGATGTAAGGGGGGCTACTATCGAAGACATAAGTTTCAGGAATACTATGTAGGGGGTTGAGTAGCAAGATGTCTGTTCACATTACACTTGAACTTCTGCATGTCAGTACAGTTGGGATACAGGAACCCGGAAGGGAGTTCCAGAGTCTAGCATTAGAGTAGAAGGCCTTCTTACATCTAAGGATCTCTACTGTGTAGGGGTGGGACTTTGCTGATTGTCAGGTTTGTCAAGGATATTTATGTCGAGGGGGTACAAGGGCTTGTAGTTCGTCAGTACAGTATATATACAATTACAATGTACACTTACATGCATGTATATAATCAAATGATATTATAAATAACACCGTAAGGTAGGGCAAATACCATAATCAGGAGCCGGAAAAACATTGTATTCTATATCGTAACCTGAAAAAAACGTATCTTTGGGCCATCGTATCCTTGGGTTCTACTGTACAATCTCTAATCCAGTGGTTCCCAACTGTTTCTACATGGCAGCACACTATTGAGTTTATTTAAACTTTCATGGCATACCTATCATAAAAGATTAGTATTTTCTATTCATAAAGCCTTTTTGCAATAAAATAAAAAAAATAAAAAAAAAGAAAATTTTATAATGAGAATTTTTATTCACATAAATCAACAGATCTTGGATTCAATATCTGGTATAGAATAATAATAGTGAATGTCAATGGGACAGTTGTGCCTGGTGTTTTTTAACTAGTGCTGCAATATTTGGCCGAATGTGAGAGAGATACTCTTAACTTTTTTTCAATGTTTTTAAAGTCTTTCACGTTTTTATTTTTAAAAGTTTTAAAATGTTTAAGTAAGACAGTTCACATAGGAACGAGGTTGAGAATTGCAGTAAGATTTTGATGGCTTTTTTACTTAGAATTGGAATTGAGTCATGTCGTCATGATTAAGAAATTAAATGGTTTTATTAAACAAAATGAAATTAAATGGCTTCTAGCTATTATCTTTTCGTGGCACACCAGTAATCCTTCCACGGCATATTACTGTGCCGTGGCACAGTGGTTGGGAACCACTGCTCTAACCTAACAGGTTCTGCAATGTTTACCAAGCTTCAGCTTCTGTCTCATCACTGCAATGTTGCATTCCCGTGGTTTTTTTACAAGTACTTTTACAAAATGTGCTCCAATTACGTTTCTGCACCCGTAACTCCTCAACATAAATACCACCGATAAATCAGTAGCAACATTCTTTCTTTTTTTTTTTTTTTTACATAGGTATCACCACATTATCAAGGCCAAGAGGCCACTCAAGGATAAGGGTTAAAGAGTGTACAGTAGAAATTGGACAATATAGTAATCATTAGTAATGAAAATTTGGTAAATTTGATAACTTATATGGAACGGCTCATCAAGTACTTATTTACGTTAGACTTGAACACAACCATATTGTAGTCAGCCGGAAAGCAGGAAAACGGAAGACAATTCCACAGGCGTGCAGTTCTAAGAAAGAAGCTTTGTTCATGGAATCTACGTTTAGGTTTAGGCACAGATAAAGAGTGGGGGGAATTATTGATAGTGTTTACAGCTAGACGAGTGTTTCTTGTGAAAGTTTGGCGAGGGGGGGGGGCCATAGATTGAAACTCAGTCGAACACTTTCCATGAAAATAACGATACATCAGAGACAAACTCGCAACATCTCTTCTGTGAGATAGAGGTTGCAAGGAGGAGAAAAGGACATCTCCTACAAGGATACGAAGTCTATTTTGAACTCTATCAAGGCAGGACAAGTCCTTTCTAGCAGCTCCTGCCCAGATGTGGCAACAGTATTCCATCCTTGGACGTACTTGGCTCTTATATAGATAGAGAATAGCATCAGCAGTGAGATATTTACCGGATCGATAGAAAGATCCCACCATTTTTCCAGCGGCCTTGGCAACAGATTTGATGTACATGTTCCATTTAAGATCAGGAGTAATGGTCAAGCCCAGAAGCTTGTCAAAACTTGAGGCCTCCTGAAGACGAGAGCCATTCATTTCAATTGATGCCAGATGTGGATCAGAATGTTGATGATGTAAAGATAGAAGCTTGGTTTTAGATGCATTAAAAGTAACCAGCCACTCCTTTCCCCATTGTACTACATGCTCAAGATCAGAGGAGAGAGAATTGGAGAGAACTTGGTCGTTTACTGTCTTAGATGTGCTACCATAAATGGTAGTGTCGTCAGCATAAATGTCTACAAATGATGTAAGGATGTGATTTGGAAGATCATTAATGTAGATCAGGAAAAGAGTTGGGCCCAGGATGGACCCCTGAGGGACACCGGCATTAATACTGTGAGCTTCTGATTTTTGCCCCTCAACTACTACTCTTATGAACCTATCAGAAAGAAATGATTTAATAATTGAGAAGACTTTTCCAGCTATACCATAGCTAGCGATCTTAGGCTTTAGATATGTCAAGAGCAATTGCCCTAGAAAGATTGCCACTGTCGAGAGATTTGCTAATCCTATGCGCATTGTAGAAATACCCAGATTCCGAAAAACATTCTATTCTAATAGCTTCTCCCTCCGACTGTTTGCCTTTAGAATTGCCTTCCATGTTCGGTTTTCATACCATAGCAAAATGCAGAAGAAATGTCAATGTAATGTAAACAAACATCTTGCTGTATAACTCCCCACTTAGGATGTAATCACAGCAGTTCATTTAGTCTCAGTGGCAATATATTTGATATGAATAAAAGTAAAAAAAAAAAATGAGAAAAAAAAAAAACAAAGGTCATGCCATGAAATTCTAGGTCACACCGACACAACTTTATAATAATCTTGTGATCTCCCAGGCATATTCCTCTTTATCGAGTTTGCTTCCTCCACGGACCAAGCGAACATTTCGCATTTACACATTCTACATTTCTGCGTGATGTATTATGAATTTCTGATCAACACAAAAGCCTGAAGACAAAATATTCTTTTCATAGAAGAAAAAAAAAATAAAAGAAATCAATAATCATCGATGCTAATTGTGATAAGAAAAGCAAGATTGTTCAGCAAGAGGGTGGGAGGGCGGAAATCGATCCAAAGTTTTCAATGAGATGCAGATAAATATTTTAGATAATTCTTCCGATATTTTATTTTTTTTTTTAACACTTTAACAAAAAAAAAAAACAAAAAAAAAAATTAGTTACCAGATGAGAATAATTTCAATAATCAAAGATAAATTTACTTTTTTCTTTATCATGCCTCCTTGGGCATCTCTTATTTTCATCAATATCCAAATACTAGCTGGCCGCCCGGCGTTGCTCGATCCTACATTTAATTAGTTTTTAGGCAAGAGTATACAAAACCCTTAATAAAAGATAAATTTGCAACGCAGAAAGACAGAATAATTAACCAACACCTCTTTTTAGAACAAAACAACGAAAGTGTCTATTTCGAAAGAATCAGGACTGTGAAAGAAAGGAAAGGAATAGAAAGTTCTAGAATGTGTTCGTTTCGGAAAGCAGACACTTGAAGCGTCCCCAGGTTGTCCAGTGGAGATCTTGAACAAAGTAGTCGCAGCCGGGGGGGGGGGGGATTCAGTGGACAGAGAGTGAGAGGAGAGAGGTCAGTCTTCTTTGGTAGTCTGAGCTCCTCTGCTGCCTGCTGGCTAGTTCCTGACAAGGGTAATTAGTTTCTTAAGGGACATATAGGATTAATGTGCCCTAGTAGCTGATTGGTCAGTGCATGGCCACATCGGTCAGCAAGTTTGTATAGTGACTGCTGCATACAAAACGACTAAACATAATATTTTAATTTATGCAAATTGGGTATGTATTATTATAGAATCAATCCTTTATTGGTTATTATGTACTAGCCTGAGTGCCGGCATTGCCCGAGTGTTTGGAGGTGTGTGTTGAGCAAAAAGAAAAAGTGGTAGTGGCAGGCAGGCAGGCAGACAGGCAGGCTCGAACCCGTACCACGAAGGAGGAAAAGAATATGAAAAAAAAAAAACAACGAAAAAACGTGACGCCTTTGCTGTTGCGTCCATCGCCAAACTGGAAGTAACAAAGGTTAAGGCCAGTCAAGAGTGAAAGTAATTAGCCAATTTTTCGATATTTGTCGTCCGAAGGGTCGAGCTTCAAAACGATGCCGATCACGTGAAATCCGTCACCTTTGTCGAAAGTTTTAGGCAGTCATACAAACATGATGATTGCAACGCCTTGTCAAACGAGTGCCACTCCCTCAGTCACTGAAAGTTCATGAGCCCAAAGATAACTTTTTTTATATATACACATACATACATACACACACAAACGTATATACGTATATACATGCAAACACATATAAACATCTATACACATATACATATATACATACATATACACACATATATACATACATATACATACACATTTACATATATAAACATACATACACATAAACATACATATATATATGTAGATAGATACATATAATGATTGCAGATCAATTATTACATGCTTCCAGCATTTCAAGCCTACACGCGTCACAACTTTTCCACCGCCACAAGACTATTTTTTATAGACAAATGCCTGGGGAAGTATCTATACAAAGATGATGTTACAGAGTTTTAGCTTTGTACGCTAGCTAAATCTCTCTCTCGGTTCAAAATGTTGAGATTCAGCAACAAGCAAGAGCAAGATAGCCAGCAACAAGTCAAACTGCAGACCAGCTTAATGCGAGTACTGGTCTCTCGCTTTATGATCTTTTAAATCAGAGATTTGCTTCTGCTAGAGGGGTTGCCTTCACCACGGCTTTCGGGAGCCCTCTCCACCCCATATACACATGGAAATAAACACATGCATATACACATACAAACATACAGGTGCGTGCAAATATACATATGCAAGAAGACACACGTGCCAACATGCACATACATGCATACATATACGCATATACATACATACGCATGTAAACATACACGTACATGTAGAATATACATGAAGGAGCGTTCATGATGACGATGATGGTTAGTACGCATAAGTGAAGTAAACATGAATAAAAAAGAAAAACAATTCAATACAAACAGCAGGTAGAAGAGACAGTTATTCGCTTCACCACTAGTACAGCTTTTAAATTTAAGATGCGTCCATAATGGCACAAATCCTCAACATTCACGACGACGGTGATGACGGTTGGTATGAATAAATGAACTCAACATGAATAAATTAAAAAAAAAAAAAGTAAAAACAATCCAAAATACACAGAACGGAGAAGAGACAAAAAGCTGTACTAGTGGCGAAGCGAATGACCGTTTCCAAAATACATACAAACATTCATCATGATGATGATTGCAACGTCTTGTCAGACGAGTGCCACTTCCTCAGACACTTAGTCTATGAGCCCAAAAATGACTTCCATCGCCACAGGACTATTTTAATAGACAAATGCCTGAAGGAGTATCTATACACAGATGATGTTACAGAGTCTTCGCTTTGTACGACAGCTAAGTCTCTCTCTCGGTTCAAAATGTTGAGATTCAGCAACAAGTAAGAGCAAGATAGCCAGCAACAAGTTAAACTGCAGACCAGCTTAATGCGTGTACTGGTCTCCTGCTTTATGGTTTTTTAAATCAGAGATTTGCTTCTCCTAGAAAGGTTGCCTTCACCACGGTTTACGGGAGCCCTCTCCACCCAAACACACACATACATACATACATACATACAAACAAACACACCTGGTGCTAGTTGGCCGTTGACCCCAAAAAGGGGTTAATTCGCCCTTTGGAAGGTCTTGTTTTTAATCCTTCAGGGAAACTAGCCACTCTCCTCACCAAACAAGTCTGGTGGGAGAACCAGTTTAGTCGCCGGTGACCCGACCATGAGGCAGGTAGTACTGGGTTACATGATACCAGTAGCATATGACATGACCTGACATACAAATATTCATGCATACATACATACATACATACATACATACATACATACATACATACATTTACACAGACAGGTGAGATTTATATTATAGATTACAAGAAATAATTTGCCCGTTGGACTAATTTGCAAAAAAAATAATAATAATAATAATAATAATGATAACGTCGTTCATTAAATTCCGTCTGTGTTTGTTTACAATATCACATCAGCTTATATTTGGGGTTGACAATCTTAAAAATAATCTTTCTTCTCTTATAGATAAAAAGAAGAATTTTTAAGAGGGAATATTTTACATTACACCAGTCAAGGTTACACCAGTTGTAACGTAAAATACTCCCCTCTAAAAATTCTTTTTTATCTATGAGAGAAAAAAAATATTTTCAAGATCGGATTTTTTCGATTTTCGATACTTATCAAAGGAATTTCTACCCAAAACATATATAAGAACACCGCCGGACATATAAATTACCGTTTTGTGAAATTTTCAAAAGATAGGCTCAGCCATTTCGGAATCTATGAGGAAGGAACTCGCACACACACACACACACACACACACACACACACACACACACACACACAAAATGCCTTTTATATAATAGTAGAGAGCATGCATATATATATATATATATATATATATATATATATATATATATATAATCGAGCCAGAGATGTCTCGTGTCGCGGGGTTCGAATCGTTCGACTGGTAATAATCGTGACACCCTGCACTGAAGAATCCCGAAAGGATGAAACACTAGTGTCTGTAGGTATTTAATTATTATAGTAAGAAAATAATTATATATATATATATATATATATATATATATATATATGATTAGTTTTTTTTTAAAAAGAAATCCAGCAGAGTCCTCAATTAAAAGGAAAATCCGTAATATAAGAGCGTATTTATATTTTGTATTTTGTGTACAGAAAGATGAGACAAGTCATTGGTATCGTCGGTTTCAAGCCCGATGATTAGGATCGTTTAAGTTTAAGATATCCATATCAAGCTCTCTTCAGCCAATACTCATCTATTTTATAACCGGAAGTGGAAAATATTTATACCTCATGAGTTCGCGTTTAACTCTCATTTTGCTACCCCCCCCCCGTTTATTTATCGGATGATGATGATGATTTCATTAACTTTAAAATTTGAATTATTTTAATCTTAAAATCTAATTTCGATTGAAATTTTCTTTCCCTATAATTTTTTTTTTATATATATAAAACGATTTTAATTTAAACCAATTTAATTTAAAAATCTAATTTTTTTATATAAAAATTCAAACTTAAAATTTATATCAATATCGATTAAAAACTTAAAATTTCGTTTAATTATATCGAATTACGTTTAAAAATTTCAAAATACGTTTAAAAATTTCAACTCTCTCAAAGTTTGGGGAGGTGAGTATTTATCTAGCCTAAGGGATTTTCCTAGTATATTAACACTATTATATTTTACTATAGTTTTAAAATTTAAACAGATTATAAATTACATTTCTAAAGTATGATTTTGTAAAAAAAATTTATATATAATACATTAATTTAAAATCTATAATACAATTATGATTAAAACCCAATTTTACCGACTAAAAACAATTTTAGCATTTACAAGTTTACTAATTTTTTTTTTTATACACATATAATCAAAATCTAGGTTTTATCTTTTTCATTGACCTAGTTTATTAGGAGTGCTTTCCTTCTGTGTATACAATTTTTCAACGATTCACTTCTCACATTTAAACATTTTATTTTTGGGTCATGAATTGCCCAGAGGATGTGGTATTTTTCTGCATTACAGAGCAAGCATTGACTTAATTCCTCGGTGTATGCTGGTTTGTGATCTAGTTTTCTCTATTTTATGGTAAAGGTGTATCCTTTTCTTTAAGCTACCACACTCGGGTTGCTAATGCTGTATTTATCCTTGTTTTTGCTCTAAAGGAGCTCATATGTGCATAGTATCTTTGCTTAAATTGGCCTTATACCTATATATTTTTCCGGAAAAAAATGACAAAAGGCCAATTTAAGCAAAAATACTATGCACATATGAGCTCCTTTAGGAAAAAAACAAGGATAAATACAACATTAGCTACCCGGGTGTGGGAGCTTAAAGAAAAGGATACACCCTTTCCATAAAATGGAGAAAAATAGAGCGCAAATCAGCATACGCCCCGGAATACTAAAGGAGCCCTTATATATATATATATATATATATATATATATATATATATATATATATATATATATTAGTAGGTGGACAGTAAAAAACATTTATTTAGAGATCACATATATATATATACAACTATATGTAATAAGACAATTATATTAATGAAAATTAGATGTTATTTATAAACGCAAGTGCTCAAACTGTTTTCCTTCTTGATATACACAGCTTTGAAGTCTGCCTCTTACGTTTCGACAAACATTTTCTACTTTTTGGCTCACCCTCTCTCCCTCTGTCAAAACATCATTAAACTCATGACTCACACAGCAGCCGCCGATAGCGTAGTGGTTAGGAGCTTTGACTGTACAGACGGTCGTGTTTCAATTCTGGCTTGAGGTAGTTGCCTGTCTAGCTGCACTGACGAGCTACGAAACGGCGAAACAGTACTGCATGTGGATGACTATATATATATATATATATACATATATATATATATATATATATATATATAACTACTTCATTTACTCACATAAAGTTAATATACGAAAGTATAGGTTTATGTGTAAACTTTAAGTATTTACTTCAAAAGTGCTCAATACGTAGATAGAGCTAGTTAGTAATTTATAAAATATATATGGCGATTAAGCTACACTAAATATTCGGCGTTTCATCCACCTTAGGATTCGTCAGGCTTATGCGCGAATTCTGTGGTTGTTTCTCGTTTTTATATATGTTGAGGATTTTAGTTAGCCAATCAGCTTTCTAGTATCCACTGCGCCCCTTCCTATCAGCCAATAGGCATGCATTTTATCGAACAAAGGATCTGTTTTAGAACTAGGTTAGTGGTTTAAGGCAGATGTTTTCCTCCTTTCTTTTATATATATATATATATATATATATATATATATAAATATACATATGTGTACACACATACATGCACACATATATACATATATATACAGGGTGTCCGAAAAGTCTCAGGACACTGTACATGTATTTTTAATAAAACACAGTATTTTTTAATGAAACACACAGAAAACATATATATTCAACAAAAAAAGAGAACTTTATTAGAAACAAAGCAGAAAACAACTAGATTAATTTAGTGGTCTAGGGGATCAGTATGTTGGCCCTCGTTGTTCTTGCACAATTCCATTCGCCTCCAGGTTCTTTGTGCCATTTTTTTTAGAGAATTCCTTGATACGCTAGCAAAAGCTGCAATCAATCATATTTAACAGCATTAAAATATTAAAAATAGTGTCCTGGGACTTTTCGGCCACCCTGTATATATATACATATATGTGTGATCGCTTATGTATATTCATGTTTATTTAATTTATTTATTTGTTTGTTTTCTATTGTTTTTCTTAGCTTTAAAGCTATTTTGTATCGCTATACTAGAGTAAGTTTTATTTTGTGAACACAGTTGTTTGCTATTTCTCTTCTACATGTTAATAGATTTTGGGGTTCTTTAAAGTACAGGATAGCAAATTTTTCATGAAGGCATAATTTACATGGGTCGTCTAAATGTCTACACGTGGTAGCTTGTCTTATTATTTTCCATTCGACTACCGGCGAATGTCCGCTTTCTTTGAGTTCCCAGTATTTATTCGCTAGTGTTGTTTTTATACAGTGTTTTTTTTATTTTTGAATGTACTTTTGTGATCATAGTATCGGATTTTGAAATCTAAGGAAGTCATGCCTACATAATATTTCTTGTTATTCGGGTTTTCTTTCGCAAATATTGTTGCTTGATAAACTACGCTTTTTGTTAGACATTTATTTTGAACTGGGCAAAGTGTGCGGTGTCTACAGTTGCATTTATCTTGTTCGTTATTAGTATTTTTATTTATGGTATGGTTGTTCTTGTCCGGAGTTGGTTTGTTATTATTATTATTATTGTTATTATTATTATTATTATTATTATTATTATTATTATTATTTCTGCTAGTGTTGGTTTTATTTTTGTCATGGTGTTTACTTTTTTTATTGTTTATTTTGTTGTTGTTTACATTGTTTTTATTTAGTATTTTGTTATTATGTGCTTTAATTATCATCTCTAAATTTTCGCAACAACTGTAAGATAACTAAGGTATTTTTATTGAAGATTTTGTGTAAGGGGTTGGTTGCGGAAAGTGTTTTCAATAAGGTCTAGAAATTTCTTGCCAAATTTTGTTTTTAACATTTGATTGTATGGGGCCGTATACTAAATTATAGTTCTTTTTCTTCTATTTTTAATTTTATTATAGTTGTTGGTGTTTTGTTGCTTATATTTGATATCGATATTTTTGTATCCACTATTTTTTAGGGCTGTTTCGTAGATATTGGTTGACCCATTAAATGCATTTTCATCGCTTGAGTTATTACCGAGTCTACTTACGATTGAGTTAGGAATATGTTTTATAATTGATGGTGGGTGATTGGACTTAGGGTTTACGTAAATTGGAGTAACGTTATCTTTTAAGTATCATTCATATGTGTTTTTATCTAAGTTTAACGTGACGTCCAGGAAGTTTGTTATTTTTATGTTGGCTGATACGTCTGCTTTTAGGCTTAATTTTTTCATTTCTTTGTGTATGATTTTCTTAAAGTTTTCTCCCTTGACTTTGTTGGAGTTTTTTATTATAGCTAGTCCGTCATCTCTATATAGGCCTATATCCGTAGTATCGAATATGCTTGTGAGGGTATATAGAATGAATAATCCCACAAGGTCTGATGCCTCTGCAGAGTCTCTGGCACCCATCGCCAAATCAAACAAATTTTTCATTTTAGTTTTTATCCATTGGTTATTGTTATTTATTAGAACTGATTTTCTACATTTTTTAATGATGTTTATTTCTTCTGAGGATATATCAGTGTATGCCTCGGCAAATTCTAGGGCAATGTTAAAAAGTTCTTCGGATATCGAGGGATAAAAGTCTATGATGTCAAACTGTATGAACGTACATTTATCTTTGTTTTCTATATTTTTAAATCAGGTGATTGCTTCGGTAGTATTTGCCCACTGGTTTAGTTCTAGGTCCTGTTTGATTTGTTTGTTTACTCTAGAAAGTATAGTTTTGCTAATTCTACCTATTTCTGGTTTAGTTGGGTTTATCAGGCGGGTGCTGGGATTATTATTAAAGTCCCATTTGTGGTCTTTAAGCAGAATATATGCCTCTCTAGGTTTCAATTTGCCAACTTTATCGCTAAATTTTAGTTTATCGGTAATTTGTTTACTTTCAGTATTTATTATATCTATGCAGTCGCATTCGTTTGTGTCTAGTTTTTTGTAGTTTTTTGTAATGTTTTCTGTGATTAGTTTGTTATATTCTTGCTTATCTGTTTTATAAAAGTTTCTGGTTTTATCTGCTTTTACAAAGATTTTATTAGAGTTGTTTATGTTTCTAACGATTTTGTGTAGTTTCCGTTGGAAATTGTTAGGTTGATCGTGGAATTCTAGGTTTTTAATTACGTTTAAATAATATATATATATAGTGGAAATCCATTTTTATTGAGGTTAATTGTAACCATTTTAAAAAATATTTATTGAATATATACAATATAAGTATATATTTGTTTTATGAGCCAAAAGTAGGTGGACAGTAAAAAACATTTATTGAGAAATCACATATACATACAACTATATGTAATAAGACAATCATATTAATGAAAACTAAATGTTATTTATCAACACAAGTGCTCAAATTGTTTTCCTTCTTGATTTACGCAACTTTGAAGTCTGCCTCTTACGCTTCGACTTTTGGCTTACCCTGTATATCTTTCATTTTCTTGCTTCGTTAAAACATAATTTTTATAACCAATTCATATTAAATGTCGGTGTGCTTCTTATCATACTCAAAGACGATATCGTCATCCAAACTGCCGTATTATGATCGTGGTTCATCAATGACAATAACAACGCCAAAAAATAATGATGTCTGTGACTCGTGTTGTTGCAATAAATCTGAATCAGTAAGCATTTAGGTTATGATGCTATTCCACAGTCGTCCAAATTGTTAATTGGACATTATAGATTTTAGGCTCTTTTCTGTTGTAAATCTTTAAAAAATATTTCTTGGAATCGTCAATGGAGCTAATTAGACAATCAGCATCAGTATGGAACTTCCCAATGAAACATTTTTTTTTTTTTTGTTATAGATATTGCAGAACTTTATATCTAAATTTGTTATCTTTAATGAAGGAAAACAAAACGATATTTAAGGTTGAACAAAATATTCAGCCAGCAAGAAAAAAAAGAAAGAAATAATAATAATAATAATAATAATAATAATAATAATAATAATAATAATAATGATCAGTAATAATATATATAATATTATAATAATATAATTTTGGCTCATCCTGTGTAGTTTCATTTTCCAAATAATAATATATTATAATAACATAATATATAATATTAATAATATAATAATAATAATGATAAATAATAATATTAATATAATGATAAATAATGATATTAATATAATGATAAATGATAATAATAATAATAATAATAATAATAATAATAATAATAATATAATAAATAATAATAATATTAGTATAATGATAAATAATAATAATTATGATAATATAGTGATAAATAATATCAATAATAATATTAATATAATGATAAATAATATTAATAATAATATTAATAATATTAAAATAATTGTTATATCCTTACTTTAAATAAGAATACAACAAGAAACACGGGGTTATGGGTGAAAGACAAAGGGGTTTATTTACAAGGGAATATATGTGACATAAGAGTTACTCGACATATTTTCTTATTCTCTTCCGGTGTTTTTTCCTTCTGCCTCAGTCACGTGAGAGGGTCCATATATACAAAGTTCATTTCATCTATGAAGGGATGTTAGGTTATTCCATTACATCAGAAAGAAACTTTGTTCATTGAATCTGTTTAGGTTTAGGCACAGATAACGAGTTGGGGGATCATTGTATGTGTTTTCTGCTAGGCGGGTGTTTCTTGTGAAAGTTTGGCGAGGGGGAACCATAGATTGGATCTCAGCCGAGCACTTGCCATGAAAATAACGATAAAGCAGATAAATTGTTATATCCTTACTTTAAATAAGAATACAGCAAGAAACTGGGGGTTATGGGTGAAAGACAAAGGAGTTTATTTACAAGGGAATACATGTGACATAAGAGTTACTCGACATCTTGTCTTATTCTCTTCTTGTCTTTTTGTTACATGATAAGGGCTGTTCCCTTTTCATGTAAGTATAAAAATGGAGAATTTAGTTTAAAATGAAAATGAAAAAGCATAGGCGGAATTCGAACCTCGTAATCTAGTTTAGAAACAGATTACGTGTGAGAATTTAAAAATGTAAAACAAAACATTTGTTTAGAAATAGATAAATATTTCAAGAAAAGAATGTGAGCTGTCAAGTTTATTATGTAATTTTAAATTGAAAGAATGCAGCTTATAAGATAATGTTTTAACATATTGAATATAGGTTTAAATTCTTTTTGTAGAAATAGGAAAAGTTTGGACACGTATGTCCAGGACACGTGAAAGAATGCACATGTGTATGACGTCACGGAAAATAGAAAGTTCGAGGGATAGAGAAAAACTTTTGTTAGAGTTAAAGAGTCAGTGAAGAAACTCGGGGGGAGTTAGATGTCTGGAAGCGAGACGTCACTTCAAGGAAAAATGTGAGACTTTGAATTCTTGAGGATGGAACACGGCCGTGTGAAGAATAAACCATTATGTTTTTTGTAAAGCTCGTCTTGTGTCTTATGATTCCTACAGAAAGGTAAAGTCCAATCGTATTATATATTTGTGTTAATATATGTCTTTACATACACGTCTCAACATCATCATGTCTACACAATGTCCGAACTGTCTGAACACTAAGAGCTTTCTTCTTCTTCCATTCAACACAATTAAGGAATGAACTTTAATATCTAAGTCTCTTCCAACATATCTCTCTCTCTGAGTCTTTCAACATCCCTCACTGTAATAAGACTCCTTCTAAGATAAGCATCTCTCACTAAGACAAACACTCTTCTAATAAGACTCTAAGATTCTCTCACAAGACAAACATCCTGGCATACACACAATTTCAGCTGGGGATAATTTAGCATTTGGATTTGGTGTTATCCTATATATTGCTAAGAATTTTTGAATACTTTTTCTTCTGTGTCGATGTTATTATTCTTTTTTAAAGCGCGTTTAAAAGTATCGACAAATCTTTCTGCTTGTCCGTTTGATCGAGGGTTAAAAGTTGGTGTTGTAATGTGCTCAATGGCCAGTGCCTCACAGTAGTGCTTGGATTCCTGACCTGTGAACATAGTGCCATTATCACTAATAATTGTTTTTGGAACTCCGAACCGACTAAATACCTTGCCTAGCGCTTTTATTGTGTTTGCCGCTGTAGGGTGTTTGTATTTAAAAATTTCTGATCCCTTCAGAGGTCCTTCATAATCGATATGAATGCATGTCCAGGGTACATCTGTTTTAGGCCAAGGTTGCGTCCGTATGGGGGGAGATCTCACGGCTAGTTGGCAACCTTTACATAATTTCATCATTTTCTCAATGTCCTGATCCATTCCAGGCCAGTAAGTGAATCCTCTCATTAGGGCCTTCATTCCAGGAGGTCCCATGTGGGATTCTTTTAGGATTTTCTTTTGTAATACTTGCGGTATTACCACTCTGTCTGCGTACATCAGAGTTTCATCATACATAGAAAATGGAGACACTTTTAATCCTTTTCTATTCTTTTCGTCTTGTCCCACTTGTTTTTTTATCTTAATATATTTATCTGTTTTCGCTGCTTTTTTTATTTCCTCAAGTGTAACAGGAAGTTCCCTAACAGTATTTATTCATATAGCTGTTAGTTTATTTTCTTCTTTTAGTGCTGCTATAACAGTTTCTTCAAATTCAGTTTTACTGGGGATTAATCTCGAAAAACCATCTGCATGTGCAACTTTACTTGAAGCTAGGTGTTTCATTTTGAAATCGTAATTGAGCAAAATAATACTCCATCTCTGTAATCTATTTGCTGTATGAGTAGGAATCCCTTTTGTTTAACCAAAAATCGATAGTAATGGTTTATGGTCCGTTTCCAAGACGAAAGATCTTCCATGAATGAATCTATGAAACTTTCTCATGGCATACACAATCGTCAAACCTTCTTTTTTGATCTGACTGTATTTCCTTTCATCGGGTAATAAAATCCTCGACTTCACTACAATGTTTGGTCTAGGCATGTCTCTAATTGCTTCTGTCCTATTTGGGTTAGGTCTTCTACCTTTCCAATCAATTTTTATCCCAAATATTCAATCTTGTCCATACCAAAATTACATTTTTCGAGAGTCACTTTAAATCCGTAGTCTTCTATTTTCTCGAATACCTTGCGATATGGTTTTTATGTTCTTCAACATTTTTGCTTCGTATCAAAATGTCGTCTAAATAAGCAATTGCAAAATCCAAGCCTGCTAGCATGGCATCCATAATTTATTGGAATAAATTTGGTGCTACTTTCAACCCAAACGGCAATCGTTTTAGGGAAAATAATCCTTTATGAGTCGAACAATGTTTGTGGACTTTGACCTGCAAATATGCTTCTGATAAGTCAATATTTGTGAACATTTTTCCTCCATTTAACTTAGAAAATATTTCCTCAGGGGTAGGGAGTGGATAGTTATGATCCTTTAAGCAATCATTCAGTCCCATCGAAAGATCCTCTCATACCTTGATTTTTTTATTTTTCTTTTTACACATAAACTGTGGTTGATGCCCATTCAGAGTAATCCGCTTTTTTTTATTACTCCGATTTCTTTCATCGTCAATATAAGGTCAATATATCCATAGTTCATTTCATCTATGAAGGGATGTTAGGTTATTCCATTACATCAATAATGATAAATAATAATCATCGTCTGTGATGATGACTACGTGGTCCCTCCTGTAAGTACTCAGTATCTTTCTCAAAAGAATTTTTACTAGAAAAATATCAGGGAAACCAATGCTAACAATAGAATCATCTGATTGATATAATATAAATGAATAAATGAAACATCATTAACATCAGTACCATATATGTTGACATGTGCCGGACGGTTTGTAGAAATTGACTTCCAAACTAGCTTATGTCTGGTCAAGTCATCATTTATCTTTCTTTCTCTCAAATCCATCCTTATCATTTCCCCCTGTGAACTGACCCTGCTATCTCAACTGTTCTACATTTACTAATTCAAGAATTCTCATTCATTCTTTCAATGTGACTAAACCATCAAAGTCTCCTGTTCTGCACAAATCTCCCTATACTATTCAGATATAATCCTCCTCTGAGGTCATCAGATCTAAACCTGTCTTTAACTCATATTATGCATCTTTTACATTGTTGGTTCCCGGAAAACGCCGGAACCTAATCATGGATGATTATCATTATGATTTTTTTTCAAAGTCTAGATGTTTTGTCAGCTGAAATATGTACTGGGAATGTAAACTTTGGGATTTTTAACATAAAATAAACAGGAATTTTGGCTATCAATAATAATAATAATAACAAATAGAATATGTGACAAACATCAGATGATTTGATTCTTTCGCGCTACGTTGCAGCATCTTTTTCTTTTTTTGGACTCACATCCACGCCTAACAAGACATACCACCACTTGGACGTAAGGGGCTACTATTTGGGACTATACCTAGGAAAGATTAACAAGATGTTGGTTTATGTTACATTTAAACTTCTGCATATCAGTACAGTCAAAGAAGCAGGTAGCAGGAAGGGAATTCCAAAGTCTAGCTGTTTGAGGGAAGAAACTATTAGGATAGAAAGCACTCTGGCATCTAGAAACCTTAACAGTTAAGGGTGTGTGACCTTTTTACTAAGCGAGTTTGTCGGTTTTTCTGCTAAGCAGGTTGCCAAGATCCAAAGTGGAAATGTTTCTGTGGAATGAACAAGATTTGAACTTGGCACGCCAGGTTGTCATTAATCACATAGTCATCATCACAGACAATGATTATTATTTATCATAATATTAATATTATTATTATTTATCATAATATTAATATTATTATTATTTATCATAATATTAATATTATTATTATTCATCATTATATTAATATTATTATTTTTTATCATTGTATTAATATTATTATTATTTCTGCTAAGGGTTTGTCGGGGATATGTACATCGAGGGGGCACAAGTGCAACAAGTTCATCAGAGCACATTCCATTAAAATATTTGTAAAACAGGCACAGAGACACAAATTTGCGGTGATGGGACAGCAGTTGGAGCTTAGTTGACAAAGCGGGACATAGTTACAAAGATATAGTTTTATATATACATGTACATAGTTTAGTCGAGGGTGGAGATCAAAGGGAGTCAGTTTAGGTTGGACAGTAGAGTTAAACAGATGAGGAGGAGTCAGTTAATGTCCGGGGAGATAACGGCTGGTCATAATGACTTTTTTATGTCGGGGAAACTATCAGGGCTGGAGATCGCAAAAATGTAGAACAAGGGAAATGTGCAACTTCCAAGTCACGGAGCATCTAGAAATAAAAGTTGCATAAAAATATAACCCAAGATGATTGTTCATCGTTGGGATTATTCTTCATTGCAGCTTTTGCAGATACGTCGACCAAGATCAAAAGATGGAGAAAGGTGTGTTTCCCTGTTTGGCCAGATGTGAACCCCAGAAATATGTTAATCCCTCCCTTCGTGTAAAGAACCGTCTGCTTGTAAATTGTAATTGTCCGTTTGAACTATTTATTATATATGTTAAAACCACACATGCACGCGCATTGCTGCGAGCATTCTATCGACACGTACTAATATACATGAACACTAGACGTCATCACACATTTATATGAACTCCATTAGATATAGAGAAATCAGACGATCACAAAAACATCTTATATATACATCATGTTATACACACACATGCAACAAACGTGTTACGTGTGTACATATTTTATGTATACAGTGAGCAGACATGTCACTAGAATTAAAGAGACAGTGTCAAATAGACCGGATATATACCATTGTTATTTGGTGCTGTAAATATATGCAATCATTACAAAAACATTTCATGGCAACTGCTTGCCTGAGCTCCAATCTATGGTTCCCTCCTCGCCAAACCTTCACGAAAAACACCCATCTAGCTGAAACCACTATCAATAACTTCCCCCACTCTTTATTTGTGCCTAAACCTAAACGTAGATTCCATGAACAAAGCTTCTGTCTTAGAACAGCACGCCCGTGGAACTCAGTTTCGTTAGCCTGCTTTCCAGTTGACTACAATTTGGGCGTCTTCAAATCCAACGTAAACAAGTTCTTAATGAGCCGTCCCCTTAAGTAATCCAATTTGCCAAATTTCCACTAATGATTACCACAATATTATCTACTGTAGATTCATTAACCCTTATCCTCGAGTGGCATCCGGGCCTTTATAAGTGGTGACTCCTATGTAAAAATAATTTAAAAAAAAACGTTATACACACAGCTATATAATACATCCATCGTCTTATTCTTACATCTTTTCTCTTCATGCAACACATGTCCTCAATCCTCACTAGCCAAATTTCACTTCCATATATCGTCACATCACATAAAAATGTCTAATAGACTCTTCACGTGGTCAACTGGCAGTAAATAAAAAAGATGTTCGGAAGAAGAACCTAAAACTAAAGTGTTCAGCGTTTCTGCATGAACAAGTAACCATAAAACTCCTGTTTGAATGCATGTGTCACAACTTTGTATCGGCAAACAGTGACACCCATTTATATAATTAATTACGATAGCGTGTGTGTTCTTTTGTGTGTCACGATTACATCTTTCTCTTTCCGAGTGATTGTCGTTTCATTGTTATGACCTTAAATTTCTTGTAATAAATAATTTTACCGAGAATTCTTTATGAGTTTTTGTTTCGGTTTCGATTATAGTTAATGGCACTCAAATACTCTATTTTTTTTTTTTTATAGATACTTTTACTAAGGATTTTTCATAAGTTTTGGTTTCGGTTATAGCTGAAGGAAATCAATATACAGGGTGTCCACAAAGTTTGGCTACATAATGTAGCGAGACTTTGTGGACACCCTGTGTGTGTGTGTATATATATATATATATATATATATATATATATATATATATATATATATATATATATACATATACATATACACATATATATATATATATATATATATATATATATATATATATATATATATATATATATTGATTTCCTTCAGCTTGGGTGCATCAACTTGAATTGAAACTGAAACCAAAACTTATATATAAAGCAGAAACCAAAATTTATATATAAAGCAGAAACCAAAATTTATATATAAAGCAGAAACCAAAACTTATATATAAAGCAGAAACCAAAATTTATATATAAAGCAGAAACCAAAATTTATATATAAAGCAGAAACCAAAATTTATATATAAAGCAGAAACCAAAACTTATATATAAAGCTGAAACTAAAACTTATATATAAAGCTGAAACTAAAACTTATATATAAAGCAGAAACCAAAACTTATATATAAAGCTGAAACCAAAACTTATATATAAAGCAGAAACTAAAACTTATATATAAAGCAGAAACCAAAACTTATATATAAAACTGAAACCAAAACTTATATATAAAGCAGAAACCAAAACTTATATATAAAGCAGAAACCAAAACTTATATATAAAGCAGAAACCAAAACTTATATATAAGGCAGAAACCAAAACTTATATATAAAGCTGAAACTAAAACTTATATATAAAGCTGAATGTGTGTGTGGGTGTGAGTGTGTGTGTGTCTGGTCACGAATAGGCTCCTATATGGTTGAATATTTTTAAAAACTGATTGCATATAATGATAGAAGATGTATCGAGACACAGGAATGGGTATGTTTGATCTGGCAGAACGGTGGTTCATTAAAATTGTGGGGTCTTTGTTCGCGCCTGGTCCACAAAGTATGGAAATAAAAAATTATAAATTATAAAAAACGTTTTTAAGGATTTTTTTCATATAGATGTACATAATAATACTTTGATAAGTATGTTTTAACTTAAATAGGGATGGTATAATAAAATTGTGGGGTCTGCGTTCGCGCCTGGCCTCCATAGAATGGAAATAGGCACAAACTTTAATAAAGATTTTTCATATCTGTCTGCGTAAGTATACTTTGATAATTATGTTTCAGTTTGAAGAAATATGGTATAATAAAATTATGGGGTGTTTGTTCGCACTTGACCTCCATAGAATGGAAATATGTCACCAAAGTTTAACAAGGTTTTTTTAATATAGATTCACAGAATATTGCGATAAGTGTTTCAGTGTGAACAGGTATGGTATAATAAATTATGGGGTTTATCTATTTTATTTTTACTTTCATCTTTGGTTTTGATACCCCCTAATTCGAAGCTATCTCTTTACAACCCTTCCTTTTCATAACCTATCATACTTTCATAAATCAGAGTCCATTTTCTGTAGGCTGTTTTTGAACCCAGTCAACGATGGGTACTTTTGCTAGTATATATATATATATATATATATATATATATATATATATATATATATATATATATATACATATATATATATATATATATATATATTAGTATATTAGTATATTTGAGCAGCATTTTTTCTTTTATGCACGTTTCATTAAATAGCACAGATAACTCTTGCTTGTTTTTCTTGTAATCCTCCTTTTCTCTTTGTCGGACCATTTTCCGAACGTTTTTTTTTCAAGTGAAAAAAGAAATTTCCCATAATCGCAAACGTTTTCGACCTCCATTGGTCATCATCAGGCAAGTAGTAAAAATAAAAAATAAAAAATGATATTGAATAATAATAATGTTAGCAGCGATATATATATATATATATATATATATATATATATATATATAATATGAGCAAACAGTTAATAAAACATGTTAAAAAACACTTTGAAATGAGTTAAAAACATATTTAATCTGAAAAGGAAACACTAGATAAGTGGATAGTCCTTAATCCGCAGAGTTTCGAAGAAATACTTTCCTTCTCATCAGAGGGTAGGAATTAGCAAAATGCGGGATCGGATTTTGCATACAAAAGTATTTGATGAAACTTTAACCCTTATCCTTGAGTGGCCTCTGGGCCTTGATAATGTGGTGATGCCTTTGTAAAAAAAAAAAAAAAAAAAAAAAAAAAAACTGCAAGTAAGTCAAAGATCTTACTTGAAAACAAAAAAAGTGAAGCAGAGGGAATATGGTGAAGAAAAAGGTGATTACACATGAATGGATAGTCTGGTGATAAAAGGCTTCTTCGGACACATTTTTTTTACCCAATTTTTCTGTTTTCAACAAACGTGGAACTCTGGTTCTCTGTTGTGATTTTTATGAGTTTGTCGCAAGAAAAAACAGCAAAAAACAGACGTTCAGTTTTTTAAACTTCGTAAATATTACATTTCTTAAAGCAAAATACTTTTTTTTTTATTTATTATCATTATTTTTATCATTATTTATTGCTATTATTATTATTATTATTTTTTAGTTACTAATATTATTATTTATTCATCATTATTTAGATTATTATTGCTATTATTTTTATATTATTTTTCGTTTTTTATATTACATTTCTTCAAGCAAAATACTTTTATCATCTTTATTTTTATTTTTTATTATTTTATCCTTATCTATTTTCATTATTATTTATTATTATTATTATTATCATTATTTTTATTTATTATTATTTTTATTTATTATTATTATTTTTATTTATTATTATTATTATTATTATTTATTTTTTATTTATTATTATTTATTATTATTTTTTATTATTATTTTATTTTATTTTATTATTTATTATTATTAATATTATTTTTTATATTAAAAATTAAAAAATATTTACAATTATTTTTATTTATTATTATTTTTATTCATTATTATTATTATTTATTTATTTATTATTATTTTTATTTATTATTATTTTTATTCATTATTATTTTTATTATTATTATTATGATTTTATTATTATATTTTATTTTATTATTATTAATATTTTTTTATATTAAAAATTTTAAAAAAAGCTTCTTCAGACACATTTTGTTTACTCAATCTTTCTGTTTTCAACAAACGTGCTTTTTTTTGTGATTTTTGTCAGTCGACTTTTGCCACAAGAAAAAACAGCAAAAAACAGATGTTCAGATTTTTTTAACTTCGTAAATATTACATTTCTTAAAGCAAAATACTTTTTTAATTTTTATTTATTATCATTATTTTTATCATTATTTATTGTTGTTGTTGTTATTATTATTATTATTATTATTATTATCATTATTATTACTTTTATATTTTTTATTCATTAATATCATTATTTATTCATTATTATTATTATTATTATTATTATTATTATTATTATTATTATTATTATTTATTATTGCTATTATTTTTATATTATTATTTTTTTGTATTTTATATTACATTTCTTTAAGAAAAACACTTTTATCATCTTTATTTTTATTATTTTATCTTTATCTATTTTCATTATTATTTATTATTATTTTCATTTATTATATTTTTATTCATTATTATTAATTATTATTATTATTATTATTATTATTATTATTATTTATTATTATTATTAATATTATTTTTATATTATTATTATTATTATTTTTATATTGGTTCTCCGATATTTTTCTAGTCAGAATTCTTTCTGTGAGGATTATGGTAGAGACCACTTTTCAGGTGAAAGAAAAAGTTTCATTTTTTGTTTCATCACAGATCCAATGCTAGCAGTGTCAGAAATCGCCATTAAAAATTTGTGGTAAACACTGGAATATTTAGACTTACTGTTTTTTAAAGCTTATAACTACTTGAAAAATGTTATTCAAACCCTTATTTTATTTAATTAAAGGAGAAAAGACCAAAATTTTTAAAAAAATAACAGCTTTAATAGCAAATTATATTATATTTGTTTTTTTAAATTGGTTTTCGTTAAAAAATATTTAAAGAAAATCAACGAAATTTTACTTACTTCGATCATATAAAATATATATAAATTCCAAAAAAATCACTTACCTATAAAAAATTCTATTCAATGGGTACTTCCATTGTTCATTATTAAGAATTTATTCATTTTATGTTCTTTTTAAATTAAATACTTTTTTAAACAAGGATTAAAAAAAAACGCGAACTCAGGTGTTTTTTGCTGTTCAAATAAAGGGAGACAAATTTCTGATTTTCTTCACATTTATCTTCCGGTGGCTTCAAAGCGCCATAATTAATGTCTCTTTCTATTGCGTGCTGTAAACCAAAATTAGTATTTTGGGGCCTCCTTAGATGAAAAATGAACACATTCACTTATAAATTTTTGCCGTTAAACAAAAACCCCACTCTACCGATTTTTTTTTCTCTTAATGAAATACATGAGTTTTTGATTAATATATTTTATTTCTTCTTTATCGAGTGAATTATTTTAAAAATATCCAAAAAAAGAAAAAATTGAAAGAAATAGAAAAAATTGTCGTCAGTGTCCGATATTTACTGACAATATAAGCATAACATGAGATTTCACTTTAAAAAAAAATCAACGTGGTTTTAAAAAAAAAAAAAGGTTTTACACTTTGGACTTTACAGGTAAATTTCCAAAAAAGACTTCTTTTTTTGTTTGAAATTAGAATATTTTATTTGTTGATCTTTTATCTTTAATTTGTGATATATAAAACTTTAGTGAGTAAATTAATTATTTAAATTTTAATAGGCATTTCAAAATGGGGACTGAATTAAAAAAAAACGTTTGTCTGAAATATTATATTCAGTTTATTGGAAAGAGCATGAAATTTCACATTGACCCTAAAAATTGAACCAATAGAAAAATTTTGATTGATTTTTTAAAGTTTAAAGATTGAAAAAAATTTAACTCATAAAATTCAATTGATTTCATACGTAAAAAAATGGCTGTCATTTTGTAAACATTGTTTTTTAAAAAACAAAAAATAATATTTCTATTATTTTTTAAACAACTTTAATAGTTTAATTTGGAAGTATATTCCATAAAGAAAATAAACAACCAATTTTTAAAAGCGAAATTACGAGTTTTTTTTATATTTTATTCGCAGTTTTGTGTTAGGGGTGTCAAAAATTCCTCCAAAATTCTGATACACCTAGTCCAGTGCCTTCTGAGAAGACTTTTTGCATGTGTCTTAGGACTGACTGACCCATGCTCAATTGCCGTCAACACAGAACCCTTCCCCACTTCGGTCTTTGAAGGTTTTGATTTGAATATTTGCTATCTAACTCCCGACGCAATCCTCTACCTCTCTAAGAGCCAGATACGTCATAAAATGGAGTACTGTTACCATATCTAGGTGGGAGTTGCTCGGAGCACTCTATTCTGCTTTAACAAAGTTCAAAACTGGTTTCGATACCCTTTTTTACTTCCCTGCAACCTTTTTTCCACAGAAGAGACGTTGCAAGCCTGTCATTATTTTCATGGCAAATGCTCGTCTGAGCTTCAATCTATGGTCCCCCTTGCTAAACGTTCACAAGAAACACTAGACTAGCTACAACGACCATCAACAGTTTTTCCCACTCTCTATCTGTGCCAAAATCTAAATGTAAATTTCATGAACAAAGCTTCGTTTATGGAACTGTCCGTCTGTGGAACTCTATTCTGCTGGTCTGCTTTCCAACTGACTACAATATGGTCGTTTTCAAGTCCAATGTAAACAAGTTCTTGTTGAGCTGCTCCCTCCCTAAATAATCCATTTCTACACCATTTCCACCACTATTAATATGCTGTTGTCTCAGTGACTACCTTACACTCATTAAGCCTTATCCTCAAGTGGCTTTCATGCCTTGATAAGTGGTGACTCCCATGTAAAAAAAAAAATTATTTATTTATTTATTTATTTCACACACAAGCTGCTGACACATATTTACGACACAACAAATATGTCTTTCCCTCACTTTTTCTTTCTTTTTAGCGACAACCAGCTGTGGGATGGCCGTAATTCTCTCTAAGACTCACAGGTTAGACGGCTCGCTTTCAAAGGGGTAGGAGGAAAAGATTTGCATGTTTGTTAAGTGTAGCTTCCAAATCGCCACGCGTTTCTTTCTTTTTCTTCTCCCTTTTTCGTTCCAATCTTACTTCACAAGATCTCCAGCTACGGTATAGCTGGAAATGTCTTCTCAATTATTAAATCATTTCTCTCTGATAGGTTCAGAAGAGTAGTGGTTGATAGGCAGAAATCAGAAGCTTACAGTATTAATGCTGGAGTCCCTCTTCCTGATTCCAATATAATTACTGATGCCGATTCTTTTAAAATCTCTAAATACTTTGCTATTGAGGAGTTGCTTTTTCTTTTTTTTATTTTCAGACTAGCATAAAAACACATGGAATATGTGCATGTATTTTTTTTTTTTTTCACAAACATAAAAATACACTTGTATGGATTTTAGTTTTACTTGTAGTTTAAAATTTTTTTTTTTATAGCATTTTCACCCCAAACAAGGCACAGTGCCACTTTGATGTAGGGGGCTATTATCAGGGACATATATTACCAGGGAGGTCATTTATGAATATCAGGAATAATAAATTAATAAGTACTCATCATTAGCATCAGCAATGAAAAATTTTGTTTTACACAAAATAAACAAACAAAAGCGATCATTTTTTTGGCATCAGAAAATAGGCACAATTTTTTCTCGATTACAATATCTTAAAATATTCTGATTACTCATCTGAACACTAATACATATATAGATTTTCGTGATGGTTGTTATCTATTTGTTTTTATAAAAGTGATCTAACATTTTGCTAACTGACTATGATCCTGAAGATGGACAAAATACTATACCATCAAAAAACAGACGAGCAGAACAATTGATACTGACATTGATACTGACCCAAAATCTTCTCCTAATGTTTCTCTCTGTATCATGACCTCTGGTTTTCCTTTCATGTAGTCAATGGAATGGTCATATACAGATTTAAGTACGAAATCAAGGTTGTCATTTGGAGCCAGTGGCTCATAATTGTAGGCTTCACGACGTGAACTTTGCAGCGTGGGTGTAGCGTTCAGTCGGTTCCAAGGATTAGCTTGCTTCGAAAAATTTATTGGTGCAGCATCCACAGTTTTCTGCAAGTAAAAAAAGCTTTTTGTTTATCATGAATAAGTTGCAAATGGTCATAATTGTAAGAAATGATCGAAAGTGAATCACTTGAGGTTTGGATATTTCTCAACCTATTAAGACCCAGGGTATCTATTTCTGTTTTTACTATTGAGTTGAAACTTTGTGACTAAAAAAAGGGGTTCGAATACATCGACTGAAAAGAAACAAGTTATTTATTTTATTTAGAAAGGGAAATATTGACTCTTATAACTATGATACTGGGCACATGTGATATATTTTATAAATAAAGCGGTTATACAGTCAAGAAAAAATTTACACATTATGGTAAGGAGTAAAGCAGTTCACACAAAGAATTACATTGCAGTTTTGCAATAAGTTTTTTGCTAATTATTGCAAGACTCATTTATATAGGTTGATGCTGTTAAGGTAGATTAGTAACAGAAGAAAACAGAAACGCTATGTTTTTGGCAGGACGCTTTATTCTTCTCACACACGCTGTACAGGATCCAGGTCCCTCCTGCCCAATTCCGCTCCTCCTGATTGGCTCCCTCTAGGAAAGCCCCAGTTCATAGAAGAGTTCCACAAACCCTGAGGACAGCAAAGAGTTAAAGTCCCTGCGTTCATTCATACACTGACAGATGCATCATTGGACAAATAGAATTTTAGCCAATTTTACGAGAATGTTTAAGAGGGTTTCAACAACTCTCAAAGAGAAGTTGATGAATATAGATGAATTTTATCCTTTCTTTAGAGTAATTCTGTAATAAACAGTACTATTATATATTGTCTTGTTGATTTTTTTAAATGCATTATTTGGTTTCCTATTTAAAGGCTTTGTTTTGTTTGGTTTGGTTGTTTTACAGCATATCAACCCTTTTCAGGTTATTTAATGCCAAATTCAGTTATTTTGGAAACAGTTTTTATGCTTCATGTTCTTTATTCCTTCAAATATTTATTTGTAGAGTTTGGTTTGATTGTTTTGTTTTTTTACGGCACATCAACCCTTTTCGGGTTATTTAAAGCCGAATCTAGTTATTTTGGAAATAGTATTCATGTTGCATCCAGTTATTTTGTAGAAGGTCTTTATTCTTTAAGCTTTTTGTATCTTCAATCATTAATTTGTAGTGTTTAGTTTGGTTGTTTTATAGTGGATTTTATTGTTTTTGTTCTTTGCCCTGCAGATCATGAATGCGCTTTGCAATAGGAGAGGGAAAATGGTTACAGTATTAAAGTTTGGTACATTCTTAGTGGCTTACTATTGCAAGACTCATTTATATAAGTTCATGCATCATTAGACAAATAGAATTTTAACAAATTTCACGAGAATGTTTAAGAGGGTTTCAACAACTCTCAAAGAGAAGTTGATGAATATAGATGGATTTTGTCTTTTCTTTAGAATAATTATGCAGTAAGCAGTACCATTATATATTGTCTTGTTGATTTTAAAAATAAATTATTTGGTGTCCTATTTATAGGATGTAAATGCGACATTTCGGTATGGCTGATTCAACTCAGCCTTATATAACTGCACACACATTCAGATAAAAACCCAACACAAAAAAAAAAAAATTTAGGTTTAAATATTTATAAATAAAAATCCAAAGTAAAACCCGTTCTCAGGTAAATTTAAATAAGAATTTTGACACAATATATTCAGTCTCTTAATTGTCACTTGGTTATATTTATATTGTGACCTGAGCGAGGTGGCAGGCTAAACAAATCTTACATTATACACGTTTCTTTCTCAAAGAAACAGAGCACAGGAAAAAAATCGCTCAGTTTCTTTTCTTAAACAAAAGCCTTTATATCTGGTATTTCCAACAACGCATCTTTTTTTCTTTCCTAAATATTTAAACAATTCATTTCTTATTCTCCGGCTGTTTGTGACTTTTAGCTCTTCTCTGACACCATCCACGCGTCTCTAACACGTCTCTGATTCCCACTTCTCTGAACACTGGTGTCTCAAACACGTCCTTTCCCGCCCTCTCGTGTCTCAAACACGTCCTTTCCCCACTCTCTCGTGTCTCAAACACATCTTTGTCTTTGCTCTGAGGCCACCCACACATCTCGAACTCATCTCAAATCCCACTTCTCCAAACACGTCCTTTCCCGCTCTCTTATGTCTCAAACACATCTCAAATCCTCTATGTCTCAAACACGTATCAAATCCTCTATGTCTTGAACACATCTCAAATCCTCTATGTCTTGAACACATCTCAAATCCTCTGTCTTGAACACATCTCAAAACCTCTATGTCTTGAACACATCTCAAATCCTCTATGTCTTGAACACATCTCAAATCCTCTATGTCTTGAACACATATCAAATCCTCTACGTCTTGAACACATCTCAAATCCTCTATGTCTCAAATACGTATCAAATCCTCTATGTCTCAAACATGTCTCAAATTCTCTACATCTCGAACACGTATCAAATCCTCTATGCCTTGAACACGTATCAAATCTTTTACGTCTTGAACACATCTCAAATCCTCTATGTCTCAAATACGTATCAAATCCTCTATGTCTCAAACACGTCTCAAATTCTCTACATCTCGAACACGTATCAAATCCTCTATGTCTTGAAAACGTCTCAAATATGTGTTTCTCTAAACATTGACCACCATTTTAATCTCTGTTGTGACGTCACATCACAAGGCCAGCTTGGTCATTTGATCATGATTGCTGCTAACTCAGCGTCAACGACTGTTACATAATATTCATTCAAGGGGCAGATTTAACCTTCCGGCCGAAGGTTGCCCACCCTTGCCATAGACTCAGCACTAGTAGCCAATCTTTGAACTCTCTCCAGATCCTCCCCGCTCAAACAAAACCGAGATTCATTTTGATTTCAGGTTGGTTTGGTATTGTCCAATCATATCCCTGATTTATATCGGTGCAATTTTCATTATTTTTTAATATCCTATTCACACCTAAACATGGAAAATGGAATAGTCAGTTCTTTTTTTTTTTATAAAGAAAACATTTTTTTTACTTGAGAGTCAACGCCCAGAGGCCACTCAAGGATAAGTGTTAATAATTGGTGGGTAGATGGTGAGACAAAATGATCTGTTATGGTGGAACTTGGGTAGAGCTTAATTTTCTAAGAGAACGGCTCAACAAGGAGTTATTTACATCAGACTTTAAAACGGCTATGTTATAGTCAGCTGGGAAGGAGCCCTACAGTATTGTGTTCCACAGACACAGCGCTAGGGAAGAAACTGC
Source organism: Euprymna scolopes (assembly GCF_053919585.1). Lineage (NCBI taxonomy): Eukaryota > Metazoa > Mollusca > Cephalopoda > Sepiida > Sepiolidae > Euprymna > Euprymna scolopes. Next base: position 124,505,845 of record NC_136499.1, on the reverse strand, counting down.
TCATTGAATTTTCGTTTACTTTTAGGCACAGATAAAGAGTGAGGGAACTTGTTGACAGTTGTTGTAACTAGACGAGTGTTTTTTTACGAACGTTTTACAGGGTGGGAGATTGGAGCTCAGTCGAGCACCTACTATAAAAATAACGACAAAGCACAATAAAACTTGCAACGTCTCTTCTGTGAGAAAAGGGGAGGCAAAAAGGTTCTCACCGGCTAAATTTCAAAGACGCTTTTGTACTCTCTCAAGGCAAAAAAAAAAAACATACGCTTATATTTTTTTTTAAATAGTGCGGTAACATAGATGCACCAAAAACATTTTCAGAAGATAATTATAATTCAGGAGGTGCTCAGTTTCTAATATAAAGTTCTAGTAAATCGATCCTCCATATTGGAACCGGTCGCGGTCAACGAGAACACAAAACCGAGAGAGGTAGAGGTTTGGGATGTTCTTTGTTTGTTTGTTTGTTTGTTTGTTTGTTTGTTTGTCCCCCTCCAAAAAAAAAATTGTTTTTGAAAAAAAGACGAGGAGAGGGGGAATATATAACGGGGGGGGGTGCATCGTACAGGTCAACCAATAATAAATTGAAAACAGACAAACAAAAGCGCCATAAAAAATAAAACATAAAAAAAAACGGGCAACGCTGGGTAGGTAGAGCTATTTCCTATTTATTTGCCTCCCCACGAGGGCAAAGGTAGGCACAAGGTCTGCTTTTAATGTGGGGAAAATCCAGGTCCACCAAAAAGGAGCACTCTGGATTGGAATAAAAATCAAAATACCTCAGTCTAGAAGGAATTCTCCTTCACTAACTGAAGGCAGAATAAAATACCTGTAGCATCAGAACAAATACTACACCTTCTTCCTAGTAATTAACAATAAATGAGTACTCATGCAGAATACGGACCGTCCTGAAATAATAATGTTGAGAAACCCATTCTTAACATGGGGAAGGAAGTTTTGTTAACTATTCTATACTTTCACCTAACAATGATGGGTTTCTAAACAATAACATTATTCGTATTATTTGGATTCGTCTTGTTTGTAATTTTCACAACGTTTCTTATCTTGGTTGTAATTTTCACAACGTTTCGGTCGATGTAACCTCCGAGTCAAACTCGGGAATGTTTCTGTCGAACTCGGGAATCTGCATGAATTTTCAAATGGAACTCTTTATTTACTTTACGGGGTAGCGTACTCTCGTTCTCATTCTCGTGTGGGCGACCGACAAAAATATAAGTGCGAATTACTTAGGACCTCTATCCAGTCATGGTTGAAGGAACAAGAGCATGCTACCCCCGTGAAGTAAATAAAAGGTTCTGCTCGAAATTTCGATCAAATTCCGAGTTTGACAAAAACATTCCCGAGTTCGACAAGACACCTGAAGAAGTTCGGAGGTTACATCGACCGAAACGTTGTGAAAATGCCATTTCAAGATGAGAACAGTAGTCCGATGAATCTAAACACGAATAACCAATCCTCGTCTCAAAAATTCAGAAACATAAATAACGTTATTATTTCAGCACGGTCCCAGAAACAACTACCTAAGAAATAAAAAATAAATGTAGCACGGTCACTAAACTGCACAAGTACACAATAAATGAAGTAAAATAACGTCTCATCTCACCTCTTTCTTGGGTTTCGAAAAATCGTCGTCATTTTCAGGTCTAGGAAAAGGAAAAGGATCCCGGCCGGACATGAGCTTTGAAGGCATTCTTTTATTTTATTTTTTATTTATGTTTTTTAGAAGTTGACTTTTCTTTTTTTTTTTAAGTTCGAAATAATTAATTTATAAATTAATCTTTCCTCCCCTTTTTTTCTTTTAAGTAGAAAAGAAAAAAAAAGAAAAGAAAAGAAGACGTTAAATCAATTTGAATTTAAACGTTTGTAAAATCCGACATTGACGTTTCTGACCGTCGATCGAAAAAAAGTTTTTCTTTTTTCCTTTTCTATTTTTTTCTTTTCACTTGCAAAAATAAAACCCGGTAAAAAAACTTCAGTTGATTGAGTCCTTGATTATTAGCGAAAGCTTAGATGTCGGGAGCCCCTGTCCGTTTCCAGGGGCAACAGTAAACAATATATATATATATATGTATATATATATATGTGTGTGTGTGTGTGTGTGTGTGTGTGTGTGTGTGTGTGTGTGTGTGTGTGTGTGTGTGTGTGTGAGCGCGCGCGTGTGTGTGTGTGTGTGTGCAAACAAATATATATATATATATTATTTAAAAAGTTTACAAAACAAACAAACAAAAAACTTTAAACTGATGATGAACTCGTTTCCATGGAGACGAAAACGCGTTCATCGGTCAATTTCTCAAAATAAAAAATTTAAGTTCACACACACACACACACACACACACACACACACACACACACACACACACACACACACACACACACACACACACACACACACAACAAAACAAAACAAAACAAACCAAACCAAGAATAAACTCAATAAACAAAAGATAAAGAAATTAGAAATCCAGAGGTAGGAGCGAAAATACACTGCAGTAGTGTCCTGTAGTCGTTTATTACTTTGCTAAGAAACTAAACCAACCGTTAAAACAAAAGACTTACCATTTAGTTCTTTTATTTTTTAAAGGTAAGTTTGCTCACCCCCTCCCCAACCTTTTAAATATTTTACTAAACAAAGTTGGCCTTTTTTTTTTTGTTTGTTCTTGTTTGTTTGTAAGTAAAAGACTATACCTGTCACCGACGTACATACCGCTCTTTCCTCAACAAACCCGTTTAGCAACAAAATCCCACCCCTTCATAATAGAGGTCCCTAGATGCCAGAAAGCCTACTACCGTGACCTTCGTAATATATGTCATATTATTATTACAGAGGACCGTGTGCTACTACTCTAAATAGGTCCTCGGGCTGCTAAATTTTGGAATTCCCTTTCTGTTATCTGCTTCCCTGATTTTACTGACATGCAGAAGTTTAAATCTAATGTAAACAGACATCTTTCTGCTCATCTCCCTTAAACATGGTCCCAAATAGTATTCCTTACGTCCAAATGGCAATCTATTTTGTTTGGGATGAACATGAAAAAATTTTTTTTTTAAATTTTGGAACATTTTAAAAAGTTAAATCCATCAAGTAAATGTAGTATTATGACGCAAGTTTTAATGGAAATCGATCCAAGCAAGATATTAAGCCACTTGATGTAAGGAGCTAAAAAAATTACTACTACAAGGTTAAAAACTTGCCAACAAAAAGTGTTAGATGGAGTAGATTCTGACTCAGAAAACAGCAATTTTTTCCTCTTTGTCAGAGACATCGCTCATTGAATGTGAGGACTAAAGGACAAAATTAGGGAAGCAAGAGTTACGTGGCTGCCGAAAATAAACCCAAGAATCACTTTCTATACTCCTTAAATTATAGCGTGGATGGATCAAGTCTTGAAACTGAAAGTGATTGAGAGAATACTTGAGTTTATGATTTGAAAGTTAAAAAAAAAAAAAATTTAACCGTAACTTGACTCTTCACATACTTAGTGTCGTCTGCTTTTTTACATTTTTTTTTTTTTCATGGCTTTCAAATCATAAACTGACTCTGAATTTCCGGAACTGACTCTGTAAAGAACTGAAATTCTCTGGATACACAGTGTAGTATCTGTTCTGATGTTACACTTCACCTTTTTCTATCCTCAGTCAGTGGAGGAGGAATCCTTCATGACTGAGACAATTCTTATTTTTGTTCCTATCCAGAGTGCCCCTTTTTTGGGTGCTCGATTTTCCCCACATTAAAAACCGACCTTGTGTTTAACTCTGCCCTCGAGGGGAGGCAAGTAAATAGAAACCCATTAATTAAAAGTCCCTAGCCTCCCACCAAAAAAACAACAAATTTGACTAAAGGAAAAAATAAAGGAAGTAAAAGTTATACGGCTGCCGAAACTAAACCCGAGATCTGCTTTCTATACTCCTTAAGAGTATATCGTAATGCAGACTCGCATGAACTTTATTTTTCATGTGTCAAACCTGATGGCAAAATAAATAAGAGATTATACTTGACACACTGAGTAGGTTTTCTTCATAACAAGCCAAAGATACGTCCTTGCCAATCAGTTCAACAGAGTTTGGGCCATTTATGATTAGATTATCACCTTGGATGTGTCGGGATGAGGTAAGGTTTTGTGCAGTTGTAGGTGGTCTACCCTCCCAAACTTTACTTTCTTTCTTTGAGAAGGGTTTGTTTGATTGAGACATTTCTACCGGGGAATCGCAACTGAGTTGCTCAAGCATCTTTTGACTGTGAGGAATTCCATATATGGCAGCCATCTTTTCTTGTTTGTCCACCCACGTATTAGTGGTTGACTGTCATTGGTTTCAATTTGAATGTACAGATGATTGACTTGGCGTGCTTTTGTATCATGCCTTTTTTTTCAGTCTAGACAAAGCTCGGCATCGGGATAGACTCAAAACCCAGCAGCTGCCATTGGAGGGAGCTAAGACAATTCCTTCATGAACACCAAACAGTTGGTGAACGAAGAACATCTCTACAAGCAGAGTTACTTATACTGCTGAATTTATCCTAATTGAGGATGGCATTCAAGAACTGTTCTGCATGTTTGTTTACCAAATATTGGATCTTATCTCAATTCATCTTGAGTCCCAAGGGGCTCACATTATGCATAATTATAGGCGCCATCACCCCCGCCGAGTTTACCATGAACATTCATGGATCCTTACGAGGAACAACGAACTAACATTCCAACAATAGGAATTCGACCTAAAGGCTCCATGCGTACGGGGGGGCAAATCAGGCCACCGTTTTGCAAAGGAAATTGAGATGTGAGAAATGAATTTCTCACATGACGGCCAGAATACACATACTTCTTGTACGCTGGCTTTTCAATCCCCACCTTCTGACATTATGTCAAATCTTCCTGTGGTATGAGTTAGGTAAATACTTACCTGGTACCATGGTAAAACCCTGACACATTTTGGCACTCGGTTCTAACATGCTCAGGTACCTGATCTTTGTGTTTGAATATGGTACGGGTCAAAATATTTTTAATCAATAAAAATCGTTTCAAATCCCCCAAAAGTACTAAGTCTATGTCAAAATAATAAGTGTTGCAAACTTAGAATCTCCTTTAAAAACGAAGAAAAAAACAAAACAAAAAAAAAACAGATTTGACCAGAACCCCAAAATAGTATTTCTACAACTGTTCCGCCTGTACCTTTAATCAGGGTAGGCAAAGCAAAAAGGACTCAATGACTCACATATACGTTTTCTTCATGTTGCACACACATTCCTAAACATTAAAAACAGTGAAGCGAACAGAAACAAATTGCTACTCACATCTATACACGCACTAACAAGAACAAAGTAAACCAACACACACACACATACACAATGCCACGCTGCCAAATACTCCCATATGTGTATTATTTACATACACATGTTATTCACATGATGAACATTTTGACTTAAGAGATTAGAAGGGTCACCAGTTAGTAAGTGCAGACTAAAACATGAACAAATTCAATAAAGTGAAACTGCATCGCTGGTTATTTCTACAACTGTTCCGCCTGTACCTTTAATCAGGGTAGGCAAAGCAAAAAGGACTCAATGACTCACATATACGTTTTCTTCATGTTGCACACACAACACATTCCTAAACATTAAAAACAGTGAAGCGAACAGAAACAAATTGCTACTCACATCTATACACGCACTAACAAGAACAAAGTAAACCAACACACACACACATACACAATGCCACGGGGCCGAATACTCCCATATGTGTATTATTTACATACACATGTTATTCACATGATGAACATTTTGACTTAAGAGATTAGAAGGGTCACCAGTTAGTAAGTGCAAACTAAAACATGAACAAATTCAATAAAGTGAAACTGCATCGCTGGTTCTATATTTTAAGTTGCTTCAGTGTGAGTCTATGTGTTACATTTCTGTATTGTTCTGCCTTCTATAAACCCAAATTTCTTTTATATACACATTAAACAATGCTTCAAGCAAACTACTTTAATCTATTATTAAAAGCCTACATTTTTTTAAATTATTAAAAAAAACAACTTCTGTATTAATATATTCAGTCATGGCTATGCAAGCGACTTCACGAAGGTTAACTAATTTGCTTGTTCCTTTGAAAAACGGTCATTTATTAATTAATTATTCATTTTTTAAGGTTTCTTATTAGATGAATGGTTTCATCCCACTATTATGCTAAATTCTTTTATGCATAGTTTCGACATTCTGCATAATTGCATTGAATTTAGGATGACAATATTCTAGCATGTTAACATGTTTTTATATATACCTCTCTCTATACATAAAGGTGATATAGTTGGTGTGTGTGAAACATCTTTATCAAACTTCTCTCTAAATATTTCGTCTACAGACTTGAAACTTGATATACAGGGTATTTGGATTGTGGGAACACATTCAATTTGGATTTAGCCCGTAAAAATAGCTGCTAAGAGGTCAAAATATATATATAAAAAAAAAACAACAGTGGTTTTTATCCATCTGGTGATAGCTCAAACGGTAGCAATGAAGGTTGAAGTGCTAAATAATGACTATGTCCGTAGTGCTGAATGTTTTGGTCTAGATTCCAGCTGATGGCACTGATGCAATTTTTTTTGTTTTACTTATGAAATCATTACTATATAATGATTATAATATTACAATCCCTGAAGAATTAGTTCTAGAATAATAAATATGAAATCTGCATAAATTAAAACATATTTAAGCACATTTTATGACGGTGCAATGCCGGGCAGCCTAACATAATTTACAGATAAGCTGTAAGGCCATCTCTTATAATAATCGCTAAGAAAACGGTCGCCAAAGTAAGAAAAGTAGGATTCTCCGGTATTTGTGCATTACTCTTATGGAACAATTTTTTTGTTTTCATTGTGAAGATCTACGCATAGGGGGAGACAATTCAATTACAAACAGTGTTTAATCTAATAAGAGAACGGTATCCCCTGTAAAGAGAAACTTCGTTTTTCAAAAAAAAAAAAAAGAAAGAAAAAAGTCACATACATTAATAACTGTCCAAATTATAATTTTTAATGATTATTTTTATTTTATTTGTTACAAAAATTTCAGAATTTTCTAAAAAAAAAAAAAAAAATGTTTTCTCAAAAAAAAAGAAAAGAAAGAAATCACAGATGAATTCCAATACGAGGTGGAACGATAAAATTGTCGCCATAAAAAAGATAACATAATTTCATTTCCGTTTGATTAAAACCGTATTTTTTGTTGTTGTTGAAGACCATTTTTTAGTTGACCCGTTGTGAACAAATCTCAAAAGCGATAGGAGCCTTCTATCATGTCTGAAAGTGACACAATGTTCAACGAGCGAGATTAGAGATACGCTGTTGTACAACTCTTGCTCTCTACCGATTCAAGTTATGACAACAGGACCATTGCCAACACCCTCAAGATGCATCGCTGGGTTGCCATGAATAACAGGAGTGGGCCCAGGCTGATGAAAACAAAGTTTCCGGCCACAGTTATGGTCTTTGGTGTGGTTTCAAGTGAGGGGCACATCATGCCACCTCACATCTTCGAATTCGGTTTAAAAGTCAACAACAAGGAGTGCATGGATGTGCCGAAGAGTGTGGTGATCCCCTGGTGCAATCAGGTGGCTGCTGAAAGATTCTGGGTGTGGCAGCAGGACTCAGCACTGGCCCACAAGTCCAAAGTGACCCAGGCTTGGCTTCAGAAGGAATGCTATGACTTTGTACCCTTCTCTCACTGGCCCTCCCTCCTCCTCCGACCTGAACCTGCTGGACTACTTTGTTTGGTCATACATTGAAAATATCATCAATATGATCTCCCACAACACCAAAGGTAGCCTGATCGCCGCCATCCACCAAGTATTTGCTGAGTTTCTGCTGGTGCTTGCGGAAAAGACATACTCCCAGTTCTGGACCTGTATTGAGGTGGTGATTGAGGCTGAAGGCGGTTACGTTTGTTCACTTAAGTGGAATGGCTCATCAAGAACTTGTTTGCATTGGACTTGAAGACGGCCCTATTGTAGTCAGCTGGAAAGCAGACAAACAGAAGATAGTTCCACAAGTGTGCAATTCTAAGAAAGAAACTTTGTTCATGGAATCTACGTTTAGGTTTAGGCACAGATAAAGACTAGGGGAATTTATTAATAGCATTTTCAGCTAGACGAGTGTTTCTCATGAAAGTTTAGCAAGATGAGACCATAGATTGGAGTTCAGACGAACTCTTGCTATGAAAACAACGATAAAGCAGAGATAGAGTTCAAAATAGACTTCGTAGCCTCGTAGGAGATGTCCTTTTCTCTTCCTTGCAACCTCTATCTCACAGAAGAGATGTTGCGAGTTTGTCTCTGATGTATTGTGATTTTCATGGAAAGTGTTCAACTGAGCTTCAATCTATGGTCTCCCCTCGCCAAACTTTCACAAGAAACACTCGTCTAGCTGTAAACACTATCAATAATTTCCCCCACTCTTTATCTGTGCCTAAACCTAATCGTAGATTCCATGAACAAAGCTTCTTTCTTAGAACTGCACGCCTGTGGAATTGTCTTCCGTTTTCCTGCTTTCCGGCTGACTACAATATGGTTGTCTTCAAGTCTAACGTAAATAAGTTCTTGATGAGCCGTTCCATATAAGTTATCAAATTTACCAAATTTTCATTACTAATGATTACTATATTGTCCAATTTCTACTGTACACTCTTTAACCCTTATCCTTGAGTGGCCTCTTGGCCTTGATAATGTGGTGATGCCTATGTAAAAAAAAAAAAAAAAAAAAAGATATGCTCACAACATCTCTTCTGTGAGAAAGAGGTTGCAGGGAAGAGAAAAGAGTATCCCCTACTAGGCAACAAAGTCTGTTTTGAATTCTGTCAAGGCAGGGTAAGTTTTCCTAGCAGTTCCTGCCCAGATGTGGCAACAGTACTCCATCCTGGACGTACCTGGCTCTTATATAGGTAGAGAATTGCATCATTAGTGAGATATCTTCTGGAGCGGTAGAAGGATCCGACCATATTTCCAGCGATATAACAGTAATGCACAAGTCCTATCCTCCCTATAACTAACACATGATATATCATTATTTAAGTGACCTATGTTAAGTGTGCACTGCCAGAACTTTAGACGGTTTCATGGAGAAGAAAGTAATTATCTATAACATAAAAGACAGATGTCTGTTTCTATGTCCAGCTAAAACATGAAAAATACACAACAAACACCTACAAAGTTGGTATTTTTCAATATTTTCAGCGTTACCCTAGGTTTATAATATCAAAAAAATAAAAAAAGATTCATTATTTGGGAGGCAAATGGAAATCAAGCTATACACAGAACTTTTAATGTTATCATGTAAGGGGAAGTAACTCTGATTTTTTTCACACCGGTTTGGCTCGTGTTAAGGTGAGTGTATGTCCAGAAAGAAGAATAGGGTGAGTGAATAAGAAAGAGAGAGTGGGGAGAGGAAAGGAGAAAGAGAGAGGAATAGAAGTAATGTCATACCAGGTCCTCCTGCTAATAAAGTAATAAGGATTAGTTGCTAAAATTCTTCTTAAAGCAGTTTATATTCAAATTATTATGTTGGTGCGAAAATAATTTCGTTTTTTTTATTTGAAGTTGAACGTCAAAAAACGACATTATTTTTGCTTCGCCCTAATAATTTTTTTTTTTTTTACGATTTCTTGTCTGTTAACTTTTCTGAACTTTATTTGATTCACTCTATTTTTGCTGTTCAACAAGAAATGCTGAGGCGAAATCTTATAACAATTAGTTCTTAAAATAAGCGAACATTATAGGAGCAAATCACATTATAGGAGCAAATCTTTACATAAACTGCAAGACACACGATATCCTATGATGATTTCTAACCATAGGGTTGCCAAATGAAATGAAAACAAGACCCTCTTATAAATATATTTATTCTTTGTATTTACCTATGTGATCTACACCGTTGGGTTCAGGTTGCAAAAAGGTTAAAACAATGAAAAAAGGAATAGCAATAATAAAATTGTGATGGATGGCTCTCGTCTGGGTGAGGCCCCGTGTTTTGACAAGCTTCTGGGTTTGACCTTTACTCCTGATCTGAAATGGAACACGTACATCAAGTATGTTGCCAAGGTCGCTGGAAAGATGATGGGATCCTTCTACCGCTCCAGAAGATATCTCACTACTGATGCAATTCTCTATCTATATAAAAGCCAAGTACGTCCAAGGATGGAATACTGTTGCCATATCTGGGCAGGAGCTGCTAAAAACAGCCTATCCTGCCTTGACAGAGTACAAAATAGACTTCGTGGCTTAGTGGGGGATGCCCTTTTCTCTACCCTGCAACCTCTCTCCCACAGAAGAGACGTTGCGAGCCTATCCTTGTTTTATCGTTATTTCCATGGCAGATGCTCGTCTGAACTCCAATCTCTGGTCCCCCCTCGCCAATCTTTCACGAAAAACACCCGTCTAGCTGAATCCACTGTGAAAAGTTTCCCCCACTCTATATCTGTGCCTAAATCAAAACGCGGATTCCATGAACAAAGCTTCTTTCTTAGAACTGCACGCCTGTGGAACTCTGTTCCGTCTGCCTGCTTCCCTCCGGACTACAACTTGGTTGTCTTCAAGTCCAATGTTAACAAATTCCTAATGAACCGCCCCCTTAAGTAAACATTTCAGCAAATCTCCTCACTAACGTAATGTACTTGCAATAACCCTTATCCCTGAGTGGCTTCCGGGCCTTGATAAGTGGTGATCACTGTGTAAAAAAAAAAAAAAAAAAAGTTGTCTTTTCTCAGAGCAGTATATCTTCTAGTGAAGCTAGTCTTGCTTAATGTCAAGTTGACAGAGTGAAGAGAGCCTGAAAATTGTCTACTTGCTCTGCAAATCAATAAACGTTTGAATGTACTCCTTCAATGGTTCGGTTGAAATTAATACATCCAGGAATCTGATTGACCGAACAATCTCAGTAAGACTGCTCTCCACAGGAGATAAAATATGTCAACGTTTGTCTGCTATAACATCAAGCATAAGATTGAATAAAGCAGACATTACATAAAACATATATTACATGAAAACGATATTCCATAAAACATATATTACAAAAGACAGATATTTCATAAAACAGACATTACAAAAAACAAATATTTCATAAAACAGATATTACATAAAACATATATTACACAAAAACATTTCATAGAACAGATATTGCATGAAACGTATTACATAAATACATTACATAAAACAGAATTGCATAAAGCAAATATTACATAAAACAAATATTACATGAACACACATTACATAAACACAGATTAAATGAAACACATATTACATGAAACACATATTACATAACACACATTATATAGAACACACATTACATAAAACAAATATTACATAAACACACATTACATAAAAATACATTACATAAAACAAATATTACATAACACGCATTATATAAACACACATTACATAAACAGATATTACATAAACACACATTGCATAAAACACATTGCATAAAACAAATTACATAAAACAGACATTACATAAAAAACACATTGCATAAAAACATATTACATAAAACAGAATTGCATAAAACAGACAAATAAAAAAATAATTCACTAAAATTTTACGAGAATTGCTTTTATCTAAACTCCAGCTGTATCTCAGCCATCAACTGGGACATAGATCAAAACAATAAATGTGTGTTTAAATATACGTGGGTGCACACGGGCGTCTCTGCATGGTTCAGTACACAGCGTTTAGAAGATATAAATGCATTTACTGCATTTGTTTAATAGTTTTAAAGTAAATTAAGTATACTTACAATTGTCAGAATTATTAAGAAATTGAGGGTAAGCCCAGTTTGTTTCTGTGGCCAAACTTCATACATTTAACTACGATTGGTTCACTATTGTCTTAGTTGTTACTGGCTTGTTTTCTGCAGCCTACAGCTGCTGCTTCACTGCTTCCTTGTAGAGTAGAACATGATATTTTTTTTACTGATAGATCGACGCTTATCAAGGCCCAGTGGCTACTCGAGAATAAAGGTTACTGGTTGGAGGTTGTTACCGTTAAAAGTCAGTTGGAAATAGTGGGTGTATTGAGCAGATGATTACTTAAAAAAAACTTGATTATCCAAGAGGAGAACTTAAAAAGTATTTGTTTCCATTAAACTTGAAGATGACCATGCTGTATTCAGCTGGAATGCGGTATCTTATTACAACAAAAACTTTGGTCATGAAAGCTCAGTTGTTTTTTAGTACATAAGGAAAGTTCCTTCATATATATATATATATATATATATATATATATATATATATATATATATATATACCAGCAGTTCAGCCCAGCTTTGCTTGGGCCCTGTGTATTGTTCATAACTTTATGTGCATATATATATATATATATATATATATATATTGAAAAGTGTGACTCATGCCCAGGTAACCTACATCTAAAATTTCATGTGTCTAGATCCAAAATTGGCGGAGGAGTTTGGTAGAGTCTGTAAAGATCAACTCTTTCAAATTTGACCTCTTGACAGCCAAATTTTCACCCAAAAACTGATTAAAAAGCTTGCTACATGTTTGAATACCCTCTATGTAAAATTTCAAATGTTTAGACCCAAAATTGGCTGAATAGTTTGCTAGAGACCGCAAAATTCAAACCTTTTGAATTTTGCCTCCTTAGCAGCCAAATTTTCACCCAAAAACTGATTAAAAAGCTTGTCCTATGTCTGAATACATTTTATGTAAAATTTCAAATGTTTAGACCAAAGATTGGCTGAGTAATTTGGTAACACCGCAGAGGTCAAATTTTTTTGATCCCCCAATTTATGAACTTTGACTTCAATTTTGAATCCCTTAAGATTTATCGTTTCGGCCTCAAATCAAATTAAAAAGTTTGATTCATGTCCAAGTAACCTACATTTTAAAATTCAAGTGTTTAGACCCAAAATTGATGGAGGATTTTGGTAGAACTTTGACACCTTGAAAGCCAAATTTCTGGCAGAAAACCGATTAAAAAGATTTTCTCAACTCTCAATACCTCTTATGTCAAATCTTGCATCTGTAGACTGAAAATTGACAGAGTAGTTTGATAGAGAAATGTACACACATGCACACAGTTTCACTTTACATATATATATATATATATATATATATATTACAAAGGAGTCACCATTTATCAAGGCCTGGAGGCCACTCGAGGATAAGGGTTAATGGGTATACATTAGTCGATGGGATTATAGCATAATAATTATAAGTAGTGGAAATTTTGTCAATTGGATTGCTTAGGGGGACGGTTCATCAAGAACTTGTTTACATTGGACTTGAAGACAATGAGATTGTAGTCAGCTGGAAAGCAGGCAATCGAAAGAGAGTTCCACAGGCGTGCAGTTCTAGGAAAGAAGCTTTGTTCATGGAATCTGCATTTAGGTTTAGGCACAGATAAAGAGTAGGGGAAATTATTGATAGTGGTTTTGGCTAGACAAGTGTTTTTCATGAAAGTTTGGCGAGGGGGGACCATAGATTGAAGCTCAGACTGTTATATATTCGGTTGTATTTCTAGAAGGTACCAAATACGGTACCAAATATTCGTATATGCTATGTAATTCTTATTAGAAGAGGACTGATGTTATTTTTAGAAGTAACAAATATGCGTATATATTTTTGTATTGTTGTTGTTCGTCTTAGTGATAGAGACTTCTTAGGAGCGTCTTGTGTGTTGAGTGTTCATATGTCTTAAGATGTTCATGTTGTAAGAGATGGATACATTGGTGAGATATAGAGACAGAGTACATATAAAGAGAGAGAGAGAGAGAGAGAGAGAGAGAGAGAGAGAGACAGTTCTGTATATATATATATAACAGACAGTGTACATGTTACTACAAGAGAACCAATTCAATGAGAGGAGATTTATGAATATCTTGATAGATAGACCGAGAGTGCGTTTGACATTTACGTTTTGACAGTTGTGCATATAATATAAACACGTTACCTTTTTCGTTGTAATGATGAACACAGAAGACGCAGATACACAAAGATGATGACGTCCTTTATTTCATGACCGGCCCATGATTTCGCATGAGGAATTCAAAGTTTCTTTACATGGTTATTTCTAAAACCTTCTCACTTCTAGAGGGTGTCTTGATTCTAATGGAGAATCGGTCTGAACCTCTCTGCTTCTCTCCGACTCTTCTCGCAGGCTCCCAGACTGCATCTAAAAACTCTACCTATATGGAGAACTCGTCACGTCATCGCATGATTAAACATGTGCTCATCAAGCACGTTGGATGACATGCGGCACGTTGCCAAACTTGACATGACCCCGAGTTCAGTAACCTATTTTTTAAATAACATTTTTACAAAATATGTTTACAATTTCAATTGACGATTAAATTCCTTAACAGAAACAAATTTCATTATTACATTCCTTTTTCATATACAGATATGCAAGCTAAACAATTGCAATTCCACATTCTTTATTCCAATAACATTCTGTATTTATTTTAACTTATGATTGGAATTTTCAATTCAAAATCTAGCTTCGCAAGTTCGAATCCTTGACTATTCTATTTCATATTTACATTTAACTAATTCCCTATTTTTTTACTTACATGAAAAGGGGACAGCCCTTTATCATGTAACAAGACGAGCACTTACCATGATATATGTAAGAAAATTGATAACGAAAATAAAAATTAAATAAATTACAATATTTGGTAATCCCTCAAATACTCAAAGTAGGAATAAAAATAAGTGTAATCCAACAGTAGCGGTTGTACGTATGTACAACCGCTACTGTTGGATTACACTTATTTATTGTATAGACAGGAAGATGTGCATTAACCCTAAGTCCCAGTGGCGACATTTTTAACTTTGTCTAGTATTTTACCTCTCAAATTTAACCAGACTGGTCACTGGAATTTACCACTCTAATATCCTGAGTGCCCAAAACGTACAACGACCCCACATCCGTGTGGCAACTCATTTAACATGCTATCTGATCTGTGACCCTACCAGACATATCTCTTAGATAACTTATAAGTATGCAGCTTCAGTGTTCTTGGTTCCATGTAGCGCTTCATGTTTTGTCTCTGTAGCAGTTTGTCCTGCTGTTGTTGTTGTTGTTATTATTATTGTTACTACTACTACTACTACTACTACTACTACTACTACTACTACTTTACAAGGCGTAGACTTGTATCTTCAGCTTGCCGGATGGAAAATACCCTGGTTTGGTCAGGACACCTGTTTTTTTATGAAGTCGTTTATTTCTCATTCCATCTTTCTGGAATCTCCATTTTTTTTCTCTCTTCCCTTTTCCTTTCCCGTCCTTTTTTTTCTGAGATATCTTTCTCAATGTAGAGAGCTTTGGTCAGTCAAAAACTCAGTCGGGGACTCAGTCAGTCAAGGGAATCAGATAGAGATCAAAGAATCAGAGAAGCAGAGAGGATCATAGAACCTTGGAAGCGGGGTTAGAAAAAGAATCATGTAAGACTTGAATTCCTTGACGCAAAGCCATTGACCGGTCACATAAATGGGATAATCATCTTTTTGTATCTGCGTCTTTGAGTTATGTTTTCAACAGAAAAAGGTATTGTCCATTTATATTATAAGAACTTGTGAAAATCATCATCTCAAAAATAGGTAAGAAATATACGTGTCAATGTTTATAGAAACACTTCCATTCACAGAACTGTCAAACGTAAATGCCAAACACACTATTTCTCGGTCTATCTATCAATATATCATAAATCTCCTCTCATTGAATTACATGCTCGGCTCAGCCTGTATTAGCCTGTACCATGTCTCTTTATATATACAGAACTGTTTCTATCTCATAATATGTCTCTCTCTTGATATATGATACTAGATGATATGAAAAAATAATTAAGAAAAAAAAAGAGAAAAGAAAAACGCACACACATACACACAATAAAAATAAGTATACAAGAAAAAAAAGGGTTGATATGCCACAAATAATAGTAGTAAAGATGAATGAAAAAAATATATAGTTGTAAAAACAAGTTACCATGCGTAATTCATTGATAAATTAATTGATTTGTTTCTAACCCTAAACCTGTCTCTTTATATATAAGACTGTCTCTATCACATAATATGTCTCCTTATATATACAGAACTGTCTCTCTATATATGCGCCATATATCTGCACACAACATGAACCTCATACTCTCTTACTAAAATGAACAACAACAACAAATATATAACATGTCCTCTTCTAATAATGCAACACGCCCACCTTGCCCGACTACTAAATGCATTGCGTTTTTATGTAGATGTTTGTATTTGTTTTTGTTAGCAATACTTTTTGAATGAATTCAATTATTTACATGAAAGTGTATTTTAACCGAAATGCGCGTTGGGAATAATTTTCCCTCTGACCAATTTGGTACCCCCCCCTAAATGGGAAGCGGCATATACAAAAAACATATATGTATACATGTTTCTGCAATTTCCCGTTTCAGAGAAATCATGTCATCAGGTCAAGGATATCGATATCCTTAGCGATATCCTTGACCTGATGACGTGATTTCTTTGAAACGGGAAATTACAGAAACATGTATACATATATGTAGCCGTTTGTTTGTATAAATGAATTTAATATAATTTGTTAACTGATTGAGCACTTATTTTTTTTTTTGGTGGACACATGCTGTTTCAGTGGATGTACGTTTAGGAAACGAAATCAGACTACTACTATATATATTTATATATAAAAAGAACTCTGTGCGTGTGTGTGCGTGTGTGTGGGTGTGTGTGCACGTGCGCTAGTTCGTTTCCTACAGACTTCAAAACGGCTGTGCCGATTTTTATTAAATTTCACGCAAATAGGCTTTATGTGTCTGGGAAGGTTCTTAGATAGGTTTTGTATTGGAATGCCTCTGATAAGTATCGATGATCAAAAATTCCAATTAAAGAAGGAACAATCCAATTTTGAATAAAGTTACCGCCTTATAAAGCCTAAAATTACAAGTGCATTTGAGAAGTTTTATCACTAAACAAACAGAAGAGACTGGCGTATGAAATCAATCTTTGATAAGACAGGGGCGCATTGAAAATGAACGTTTCTGTTTAAAACATAATTGAAACAGGATACTAGTTTTTTGCATTTTAAACTTTAATTCAAGTCGCTATATAAAAATAATTTTACAAAATCAACAGTAGGTTCTCTACAGTGCAATGTAGACTACAATGTATTGTGGACTGAGTCACTGCAGGGAAGCATGTGGCGTTTCTTCCCAGTGCACTGCAGTGGGTCCTCAACTAGAGCAGGTAATCAATCGATTTGATTGAAAAATTGACAATTTCATTGATTCTGATGACAATAAAAATATGGTCTGAAACGTTTGTTGATCCTTATTCAATCCCGGGAAACGTCGGATCTCCCTGCTTGTATATATATATATATATATATATATATATATATATATATATATATATATATATATATAACAAGGAAGCAAAAAGAAAAAAAGAAAAAATGACACCAAAACATTTAACTGTTGACCTTATGTCCATGGAGATGGAAGCATATCGAGCTGTCAATTTCTAAAAAAGTAAATAAATAAATAAATCTATATAAATAAAATAGATGTATGTTAGTATGTATGTGTGTTTATCTGTCTGTGTTTAAATCTTTAACCCATCATCCAGTTGACGATCTTATTGACCTTTATCCTCGAGTTGCTTTTGATCTTTATGAGTGTTGACTCAGTATAAAAAGATAAATTCATGAAATCACGGGCAGCCACATTATCACTCATGGTCAAAAAATTAAGTAGCCTCGTTTTCGTTTAAAGATTATTAACAAAGGGACGTATACTTTCATTTCTCACCGTCACTGGTTCAAAATTGTCGGCTCACAATATTCCTACTTGATGCATTTTCACAGTAGGGTTCATCTTGAGCCTGAAAAGGATCAAGAATCAAATTTGATAAGCACTTACCGCAGCCGGAACATGCTGTTTCTATTTGCTAGTGGAACAACGGGTGTGGAGTGATCTTCAAGAGTTTAGAGTCATGATCACTTCCTGAGATCTAATTCATTTCAGAAAGAAAGAACTGCAGAACGCATACATCGCTTGTAAACAACACACACAAATATCTTCAGGCTTTAGCTTGGAAGTAAATGTGATCTTGTAAACCAACTTCTACGAGAAGTGTTCAAAAAGTAATGGCCCCGTAGCAGTAGAGAAACAAAACTTGTCACAGTTACTAGTTTTTCTCTACATATGAATTGCTTAGAGTTACACATTTATTCCATCGCTTAATGCAGCTCTGGAGATTCTTTTTGTAGGACAATTCACAGTGGATCTATTCCTTTTTTATATCTCTATTTTATATATATATATATAATATATTTATATATATATAAGATATAAATGTATATAATATATTTATATATATATATAATATATTTATATATATATATAATATTTATATATATAATATATTTATATATATAATATATTTATATATATATAATATAGTTATATATTGATATAAAATATTTATATATATAATATATTTATATATATAATATATTTATATATATATAATATAGTTATATATTGATATAAAATATTTATATATATAATATATTTATATATATACAATAAATTTATGTATATATATAATATATTAATATATATAATATATTTATGTATATAAATCATATATTCATATATACAATATATTTATGTATATATATATAATATTTAAATATATATATATATAATATATTTACATATATATAATATATTTATATATATTATATATTTATATATATAATATATTTATATATATATAATATATT
Source organism: Euprymna scolopes (assembly GCF_053919585.1). Classification (NCBI taxonomy): domain Eukaryota; kingdom Metazoa; phylum Mollusca; class Cephalopoda; order Sepiida; family Sepiolidae; genus Euprymna; species Euprymna scolopes. The sequence goes on along the minus strand of NC_136499.1, from coordinate 124,487,030 downwards.
TATATATATAATATATTTATATATATAATATATTTATATATATAATATATTTATATATATAATATATTTATATATATATATATTTATATATATAATGTATTTATAATATATATAATATATTTATATATACAATATATTTATATATGTATATATAATACATTTATATATATAATATATTTATATATATATATAATAAATAATTATATATAATATATTAATATATATATAATATATTTATATATATAATATTTATATATATAATATATTTATATATATAACATATTTATATATATATAATATATTTATATATATATAATAAATTTATACATATATAATATATTTATACATATATAATATATATATATAATATACTACTATATAATACATTTACATATATATATAATATATTTATATATATATAATATATTTATAAATATATAATATATTTATATGTATAATATATCTATATATATAATATATCTATATATATAATATATCTATATATGTAATATACCTATATATATAATATATTTATATATATATAATATATTTATATATATAATATATTCATATATATATAATATATTTATATATATAATATACTTATATATATATAATATATTTATATATATATAATATATTAATATATATATATTTACATATATATAATATATTTATAGATATATATAATATCTTTATATACATATAATATATTTATATACATTATGTATTTATACATATATGTAATATATTTATACATATATAATATATTTATATACAATATATTTATAAATATATATTTATATATATATATATATTTATATATACAATATATTTATATATATATATGAATATATATAATATATTTATATATATATAATATATTTATTATATATTTATATATATAATATATTTATATATAAAATATATTTATAATATATTTATATATATAATATATTTATATAAATATAATATATTTATAATATATTTATATATATAATATATTTATAGATATATATAAGATATATTTATATAGATATATAATATATTTATATATATATATATATTTATATATATTTATATATATATATACTTATATATATATTTATATATATATATTCAAATATATATAATTTATTTATATATTTATATATATAATATTTATATATATATAATATATTTATATACACATAATATATTTATATATATATATTATTTATATATATAATATATTTATATATATAATATATTTATATATATAATATATTTATATATATAATATATTTATATATATAATATATGTAATATATATATAATGTATTAATATATATAATATATAAGTATAATACATTTATATATATATATAATATATTTATATATATAATATATTTATATATATAATATATTTATATATATAATATATTTATATATATATATATTTATACATATATTTATATATAAATATATTTATATATATATTTATATATATATATATATATATTTATTTATTTACATATATATATATTTATATATATATATATATATTTATATATATATATTTATATATATATATATTTATATATGTATATTTATATATATAATATATTTATATACATATATATAGATATATTTATATATACAATATATTTATATACACATATATAAAATATATGTATATAATATATTTATATATATAATATATTTATATATATATAATAATTATATATATAAAATATATATAATATATTTATATATATATACTACATTTATATATATCATATATTTATATATATAATATATTTATACCTATATATAATATATTCATATACATATACAAAATATATATATATAATATATTTATATATAATATGTTTATATATATATAATATTTATATATATATATGATATATAAGCTATTTATATAAAGAGAATATATTTATATATAATATATTTATATATATATAATATTTATATATATAATATTTATATATATATATATAATATATTTATGTATACAATATTTATATATATATAATATATTTATATATAATATATTTATATATATATAATATATTTATATATATATAATATATTTACATATATAATACATATATAATATATTTATATCTATATATAATATATTAACATAAATATATAATAAATATGTAATATATTTTTATAAATATATAATATATATAATATATTTATATAATATATTTGTATATATAACATATTTATATATGTATATAATATATCTATATATGTATATAATATACTTATATATATAATATATTTATACATAATATATTTACAAATATATAATATATGTATATACTATATATATATATAATATATTTATATATATACTGTATTTATATATATAATATATTTATATATATATAATGTATTTATATATATATAATGTATTTTTATATATAATATATTTATATATATAATACATTTATATATATAATATATTTATATATATAATACATTTATATATATAATATATTTTATAATATATATAATTATTATAATTTATAATTATAAAAAAAAAAAAAAATATATATATATAATATGTTTATATATGTAACATATTTATATATATGTAACATATTTATATATATAATATATAAATATATTATATATATATTATATTTATATATATAATATATATAATATATTTGTATATATATTTATATATAATATATTTTTATATATAATATATTTATATATATAATATACTTATATATATAATATTTTTATATATATATATAATATATGTAATATATCTATATATAATATATTTATATATATAATATATTTATTTATATATAATACATTTATATATATAATATATTTATATATATAATATATTTATATATATATATAATATATTTATATATATAATATATTTATATATATATAATATATTCATATATATAATATATTTATATATATATGTTTATATATATAATGTATTTATAATACATATATAATATATTTATATATATAATATATTTATATATGTATATATAATACATTTATATATATAATATATTTATATATATATATATAATAAATAATTATATATCATATATTTATATATATATAATATATTTATATATATATAATATTTATATATATAATATATTTATATATATAATATATTTATATATATATAATATAGTTATATATATATAATATATTTATACATATATAATATATTTATACATATATAATATATATAATATATTACTATATAATACATTTACATATATATAATATATTTATATATATAATATATTTATAAATATATAATATATTTATATGTATAATATATCTATATATATAATATATCTATATATATAATATATCTATATATGTAATATATTTATATATATAATATGTTTATATGTATAATATATATATAAAATATATTCATATATATATAATATATTTATATATATATAATATACTTATATATCTATAATATATTTATATATATAATATATTAATATATATATATTTGCATATATACAATATATTTATAGATATATATAATATCTTTATATACATATAATATATTTGTACATATAATGTATTTATATATATATGTAATATATTTATACATATATAATATATTTATATATAATATTTTTATACATATATATGTATATATATATATATTTATATATACAATATATTTATATATATATGAATATATATAATATATTTATATATATATGTGTATTATATATTTATATATATATAAAATATATTTATATATAAAATATATTTATAATATATTTATATATATAATATATTTATATATATATAATATATTTATAATATTTTTATATATATAATATATTTATAGATATATATAAGATATATTTATATAGATATATAATATATTTATATATATTTATTTATATATATATTTATATATATATATATATGTATATATATATTTATATATATATATATTTATATATATATAATTTATTTATATATTTATATATATATAATATATATATATAATATATTTATACTTACATAATATATTTATATATATATATAATATTTATATATATAATATATTTATATATATAATATATTTATATATATAATATATTTATATATATAATATATTTATATATATAATATATGTAATATATATAATATATTTATATATATAATATATGTAATATATATAATGTATTAATATATATAATATATAAATATAATACATTTATATATATATATACAATATATTTATATATATAATATATTTATATATATAATATATTTATATATATAATATATTTATATATATATATTTATATATATATTTATATATATATATATTTATTTACATATATATATATATATTTATATATATATATATATATTTATATATATATATTTTTATACATATATATTTATATATATAATATATTTATATACATATATATAGATATATTTATATATATATAATACATTTATATACACATATATATAATATATGTATATAATATATTTATATATATATAATATATTTATATATATATAATATTTATATATATATATAATATATATATAATATATTTATATATATATACTACATTTATATATATAATATATTTATATATATATAATATATTTATACCTATATATAATATATTTATATACATATATAAAATATATATATAATATATTTATATATATATAATATATTTATATATATATAATATTTATATATATATGATATATATATGATATATATAACCTATTTATATATAGAGAATATATTTATATATATATTATATATAATATTTATATATATTTAATATATTTATTTATATAATATTTATATATATATAATATAGTTATATATAATATATTTATATATATGTAATATATTTATATATATATAATATATTTACATATATAATATATATATAATATATTGTTATCTGTATATAATATATTTACAGAAATATATAATAAATATGTAATATATTTTTATAAATATATAATATATATATAATATATTTTTATAATATATTTGTATATATAACATATTTATATATGTATATAATATATCTATATATGTATATTATATACTTATATATAATATATTTATATATAATATATTTATAAATATATATAATATATGTATATACTATATGTATATAATATATTTATATATATAATGTATTTATATATATAATATTTATATATATATAATACATTTATATATATAATATATTTATGTATATAATATGTTTATATATGTAACATATTTATATATATATAATATTTTTATATATATAATATATTTATATATATATAATATATGTATATATATAATATATTTATATATATAATATATAAATATATTATATATATAATATATTTATATATATATAATATATATAATATATTTGTATATATATTTATATATATAATATATTTTTATATATAATATATTTATACATATAATATACTTATATATATAATATTTTATATATGTATAATATATGTAATATATTTATATATAATATATTTATATATATAATATATTTATTTATATATAATATATTTATATATATAATATATTTATATATATAATATATTTATATAAATAATATATTTATATATATATAATATATATATATAATATATGTATATATATATAATATATATATATAGTATATACATAATATGTATATATAATATATATAATATATATAATATATATATAATATATATAATATATTTATATATATATAATTTATATAATATATATAATATATATAATATATATATAATATATATATTATATATAATATATATATAATATATATATTATATATAATATATATATAATATATTTATATATACAATATATATATAATCTATTTATTTATATATATATATATAATACATTTATTTATATATATATAATATATTTATTTATATATATCTAATATATGTATTTATATATATAATATAATTATATATATAATGTATTTATATATATATATAATATATTTATATATATAACATATTTATATATATATAATATATTTATATATATAATATCTTTATATATATATATATATATATATAATATATTTATATATATATAATATATTTATATATATATATGATATATTTATATATATAATATATTTATATATATAATATATTTATATATATAATATATTTATATATATAATATATTTATATATATATTAACATATACATAATATATATACAATATATTTACATATATAATATATTTATATATATAAATATATACATAAGATATATATAATATATTTATATATATATTTATATGTATAATATATACATAAGATATATACAATATATTTATATATATATAATATATTTATATATATAATATATTTATATATATAAATATATACATAAGATATGTATAATATATTTATATATATAATATATTTATGTATATATAAAATATATATAATATATTTATAAATATACAAATATATAATATATTTATATGTATATATAAATATATACATAATATATATATATTTAAATATATTTATATATATAAATATATACATAATATTTATATATTTGTGTATATAATATATTCATATAAAAAATATATATATTTAATATTTATATATGTAATATATTTATCTATATATAATATATTTATATATATAATGTATAATTTATATATAATATAATATATATAATATACATATATATAATATATTTATGCATATATAATATATTTATATATATATAATATATTTATATTTATATAATATATTTATATTTATATAATATATGTATATTTATATAATATATTTATATTTATATAATATATTTATATATATAATATATTTATATATATAATATAATTATATATATAATATAATTATATATATAATATAATTATATATATAATATATTTATATATAATATATATATATTATATATATATATATTATATATTCATATATATATTATTTATATATGTACTATATATATATATTATTCATATTTATATTGTATATTTATATATATAATATTTATATATATAATATATTTATATATATAAATAATATTTGTATATATTATATATTTATTTTTTATGTATATTATATATATATAATATATCTAATATATTTTGTATATATATAAAATTGTAAGGTATATATATAATATATGTATATATATATATATATATATATATATATATATAATATTAATTTATTTATACTAGCAGAAATACCCGGCGATGACTGGGTTAGAAAACAGCCTACAGAAAATGGACTGTGATTGATGAACGTATGAGAGGTTATGAAAACGAGGGGGTTGTAAAGGGATAGGTTTTGATACTCAAGTATAGTACGCTAAGCAAGATATGATGAAAGTAAAGATAATTTTCGCGAAAATATATTTTTATATCAACTTTGTTTCCATTTGTAGCCAAGAGTGACCAACAAAATGATGTTTCCTTACAAAGAGAAAATGTTACATATAATAATATAAATATACAAGAAATAAGTGTTACCATAGTCAATAAAAATTACTTTTATGGTAGAAAAGTTCATTGGTTTGTATTTTTAAGTAGTTTGTAAAAAAATTGTGTCTGTTTAATTCACGAATCAGTTTAAAAAAAAATCAAAATGACAGCGACTTTGAAATGGAGAGACCCGTTTTCAATTTGAAGGAGGGGCACCTGAGCATTCTGTGTAAACAATTTTAGAGAGTTCGATCAACGTAAGGAATATTTGTAAACATATTTTAATTTTTTCCGTTATTTTGTGCTTGAGGAATATTCGATTATGGTATGTGTAGTTTATATAAAAATTCATGTAAGTAGTTATCGCCTCAAATTTCATTATAATTTTGGTTCGCTGAAATTATTTCAAGTAAAAAGCATTAAAAACTATTTCAAAACGAAAAAAAAACATGAAGTGAACTTTTATTGACTATTGTAACATTTATTTCTTGTATATTTATTTTTTCCGATAGTCGTTTGTTGGCTTTTCTGCTAAACACTCTTACTAAATAATATCGACGAAATATCGAAAAACAAAGAAACAAAAACAGTTTTGAAAAATAATGAAGCTTTACTTATTTTAGTAAAATAATCCGAAATAGCAAAATGGGATATTAAAAAAGTAAACATGTAATTATTTTAGTTTTTTAAGCAAAGAATCGATATGAATATGAATAAGAAGAAAATGGCACCCTTTTCAAGCAGAACAGCTTCGTTTCAGTTGTACAGTATTGAACGGTGTAGTATTGCGCTGTCAGATTCAGGGTTGTACTATTGTAAAGAGCATGCAGAAAAGATTGTACTCAACTGAATTCCTTCTAGTACACTGACAAAATAAAAGCTTAAACAGATATATAAATAAAAATAAAAAGGTTATGTAAATGTTTTTAAAAAGACACGTAATCATGTGAGCAGGATTTTTTCCTGCTTTTGACACGATAACAAGTAATGTTCTTATTTTTTATTATTTATCTATTTTCGAAAGAGTGCCATGGAGAAGAAAAAAAGAGTTATGCAAAATTTGTATCGAGAATTGTCTTAAGTCCCGACTTTTTTTTTCTTGGCATTCACTTTAATAAGAACGTGAATTTATGGGGTGAATTTATTCGACACAATATGATTCAACTAAAAAAAATAAATAAAAGCTAACGTGAATAAAGATTAAAGTTAAAGTATTATTGTGGACCCTCGCCCCTTTTAAAAAACCTTGTTAAACTTTGTGACATATTTACATTCTATGGAGGTCAGGCGTGAACAAACACCTAATAATTGTTTATACCATATTTCTTCAAACTGAAATATAATTATCAAAGTATACTTACGCAAATAGATATGAAAAGTCTTTGTTAAAGTTTGTGCCATATTTCCATGGAGTACAGGCGCGAACGCAGACCCCACAATTTTATTATACCAACCCTATTTAAGTCTATATTAAAAAAAACTTGTAAACGTTTTTTTTTTCATTTTTTCATTTTTTATTTCCATACTTTGGGGGCAAGGCACGAACACAGACCCCACAATTTTTATGAACCACTGTTCTGCCAGATCAAACATACACATTCCTGATCCTCGATACATCTTCTATCATTATATGTAATCAGTTTTTTTAAATAGTCAACCATATTCGTGACCAGGCACACAAACAAATACAAAAACAGTCAGCTTTATATTATAGATATATAATATATTTATATATATATAATATATTTATATATATATATATATATATACATATGTATATATATAATACACATATATATATACTTATAATATATATATGTATATATATATATACATATATATATAATATATATAATATATTTATATATATAATATATTTATATATATAATATATTTATATGTATAATATATGTAATATATATTTATATATATAGATAATATATTTATACATAATACATTTATATACATATAATATATTTATATATGATATATTTATATGTATTTATATATAATATATTCATAAAGAATATATTTATACGTATTTATATATAATATATTTATATATAATATATTTATATGTATTTATATATAATATATTTATATATAATATATTTATATGTATTTATATATAATATATTCATATATAATATATTTATATGTATTTACATATAATATGTTTATATATAATATATTTATATGAATTCATATATAATATATTTATATTTAATATATTTATGTGTATATAAAATATTTATATATATATATTTATTTATATATAATATATTTATATAAATATAATATATTTATATATATAATATATTTATATATATAATATATTTATATATATAATATATTTATATATATATAATATATTTATATATATAATATATTTATATATATATAATATATTTATATACATATAATATATTTATATATAATATATAAATGTGTATATAATATATTTATATATATAATATATGTATATATAATATATTTATATATATAATATATGTATATATATAATATATTTATATATAATATATTTATATATATAATATATGTATATATATATAATATATTTATGTATATATAATATATTTACATACAATATATATGTATATATATAATATATTTACATACAATATATGTATATATATAATATATATAATATATTTACATACAATATACGTATATATATAATATATATAATATATTTACATATAATTTATGTATATATATATATAATATATACAATATATTTACATATAATATATATAATATATATAATATATTTACATATAATATATGTATATATAATATATATAATATATATTATATATTTACATATAATATATGTATATATAATATATATAATATATTTACATATAATATATGTATATATATAATATATATAATATATATAATATAGTTACATATAATATATGTATATATAATATATAATATATATATAATATATACTATATATAATATATATAATATATATATAATATATATATACATAATATATATATACATAATATATATATATATATATATATATATATATATATAGATAGATAGATAGATAGATAGATAGATAGACTGAGAGCTTGTTAGAGAGATTGAAATTCATATCTTTCAATTTTTCTATCTAAATGAATAAGGCATTTGTTTTTTTGTTGTGTATATTGCAGAAATAATTTTTTTTTAATTATACGAGAGATGTTCAATAAGTAATGCCCCTGAGCCACTTCTTGTAGCAATAGAGCAACGGAAGTTCTCACAGTTATTAGTCTTTCTCTATATAGAGTTACGCATTTCTTCCATCGTTTAATGCAGTTCTGGAGACTCTTTTTGTAAGACAATTCACGTTCGTTCTCCAACCACAACAGGTCTTGGGAAACTAAGGTTGCATCATCTGAAAAATGCTTACCCTTCAAAAACAACTTCATGGCTGGAAAAGGTGAAACTCTGAGGGGGCAAGGTCAGAAGAGTAAGGAAGATGGGGAAGGATTTCATAGCTATACGTCTATGCGTCTGATCTGGTGACATGGGCATTGTGGACCGAAGCGTTGTCTTGGTGGATGAGGATAACTTTGCCGCCTCTTGATTTTGATAGCGTTTTCTTTTTCTTTTTTTTTTTTTTGTGTGTGTAAATAGCAGAAATTATTCTTCTGATTGTATGCAAAAAAAACTTCATGATTGGGAAGAGATAAAAATCAGAGGGTGCAGGGTCAGGAGAATTGGGTGGGGTTTGGGGGGATTTCCTAGCCCCGTGACTGTACTTTTAATCTGCCGACATGCACGTTGTTGACTGGAGTGTTGTCCTGCAGGTTTGGAAGCTGTTTTCACAGATTTCTTACTACGTTTAATTTCACGATGCCAGCGTTTCATAATACCATATGATGGAAAATCATTACCATACGTTTCTTTCATTTTATCAAAAGTCTCCTGTGGTGTCTGCCCTTTCAAATACAAAACCAGATCACTATGTAACACTCAACAGGCTCCATAAATCACAAGAAGTTCAGAGCTCTAATTTGCCACATAACTTACAGAGATATAAAAACATGAAAACTTTCAGCTAGATCAGACAACTGAAAGTGGCTCAGGGGCATTATATATTGAACGCCCTCCCGAATAGATAAAATCTTCCAGCATTTTTTTAGTGACAAATGAAAAAGGCTGCATTAATTTTTCATGTAATTTTTTTTTCCTTTAATTTTTTTATAATTTTGTCTTTGCAGACATTCACTTGCCATTTCAAACACTACAACTGGAGGTTCTTGTTAAAATTCTAACTGCCCATTTAAGCGTAATTGTTTGTATATCTCTTGCACTTAAATCACTGGGTATATTTGCTAGATTATTTTTTGAATATTGTTCCATGTGTCCAGTTGCTTCTATAATTACTGGAATGATGAAGATCTTCCTAAGATTCCGGTTTCTTTTTATTTCATACATGAAACGGTATTTCATTATCTTTTCTCTCTGCATATAATTTGAAGTCTGGAGAGAGATGGGCGCCACTTGTCCAAGACACGCGACATTAAAAATCTTCCTCTCAGTGTCTCTGATGACTTCAACTAGGGTTATTACTCTCCTCCTTTTATCCCATATCATTAGGTCAGGTTTTGGCCTAGAAACAAATATGATTTTTCAGAACAGATTCTAATGTCAAAGTTAAATGGAATATATAAAATATTCCAGCATTTTTTTTTTTAGTTGCAAATGACAATATGTGTATCTGTATATACTAGATATATGTGTGTGTATTTATGTGATTTTATGAGATATGTGTGTGTGTGTGTGTGTGTGTGTGTGCGCGCATGTGTATGTATGTATTAATATTCTCTTATGTGATAATATGTGTATCCATATTGTGACGTGACCTGGGTCTAGCCTAGGGATTAGGAATTTCGCAAGAATTTAATACCCAAGGACACGTCATAAGAAAAAGTAAAAGTGTGGAATTTTGCCGGCCGTAATAATATCACAACCGCATGGCATTTCTCAAGTTTCGAATCAGTGGAATCGTCATGGACTACCCGATAACATTCACGTTTAATAATAAAGATGGCAGGGAATGAAAAGGGTCGGACACCAAATCAATAACGTTAAAATATATAAATTTATTATTCAAACAAAAAAAAAAACAAATGAAGGAAATAAAAATAATAAAACAGTCATAATGAGAGTCCAGTCACAGACAACATCAGATCAGGATGGGGGGGGGGAGATATATTATTTTTTCTCTTCCTTTTCTCTCCTTTTCTTTCTTTTCTTTTTTGATAAAACACAGTCATAGTTAAAGCAAAATATTAGAATATTCAAAATGAAAGTCGGGTCACAGACTTTGGCAAAACATAAAGACACAGACCAAACAAAATATTAGGATATTCAAAATGAAAGTCGGGTCGCAGACAATATCAGGTTGGGATGGGGTTATGATTTCTCTTTTCTTTTGATAATGCATAAAGTCACAGTTGAAACAAACATTAGAACAATCAAAGTTAAAGTTAGATAATGTTCTTTCTTTTCTTTTTCCAATTCTTTCACCTTTATGCTTGGTGAGGGAAGAAATTATTTCACGGAAATAACTCGACTGTCACTGAGTGGGCTGAGGGGGGGGTGAAATATGAGAGAATGGATATCGAAAGATACTTAGCTTTTTTGGTGGGAATTTCTCCCCTGACGCGCGTATTTCGATGACGTGATAATGTCCTTAGTTTTTCTTTATCACTTCCTTTTCTTTCTTCGTCATCTTCGATATGCGGTTTGTCCTGACAAAGTTCTCGGGTAGAATGACTCTCGTTAAACTATGTTGATCAAGGTAATTCCATGTTGGAGTAAATGTCCCTTTTTGGTCTCATGGCCGTCCGCCAAGTTGAGTTGAGTTGATCATTTGTCGGTCACCATGCGTCGTCCATGCGGGTGCATATTTCTGCTTTTTGGGGAGCAGAAAATATTGTCATCGTTTCCCAACGGCTGTTAACTCAAAAACTAAACTTTTTCGCGCGCTTTCTTCCTGAGCTTACGTCACGATCGCCTGATGTCGGTTGTCATGGTTACCTATGTTTGCGTGGGTGTTTGACTGCTGCTTATAGTTGATCAGTGAGGGAGGGAAGGGTTGTGTTCGCTGTTCAACTTAGGAAGGGGAGGTCTGCTGCTTGACTTGGAAGGGGGGAAGGGGAGGTCTGTCTGGCTTGACTTGGAAGGGGGGAAGGGAGGTCTGTCTGGCTCATATCTATATATCCATTATGATATAAGGAGGGGGGTATATATGTTTCTCCTAACAATATGTACTATATATGTGTGTGTGTATTTATGTGGTTTTCTGAGATATGTGTGCATATGTGTGTATTAATATTCTCTTATGTGATAATATGTATCTATATGTACTATATATGTGTGTCTATTTATATGATTTTATGAGATGTGTGTGCGTATGTGGGTATCAATATTCTCTTATGTGATAATATGTGAATCTATATGTAGTATATATGTGTGTGTGTATTTATGTGATTTTATGAGATCTGTGTGCATGTGTGTGTGTCACTATTCTGTTATGTGTTGCCGAAGTTTTATAGATTAATCCTTGTTTGGATAATTTTTATCTTATGAAAGGTATCCTAGTCAACAGATTCAAACTGAAAACAGCAAAAAATACTTTGTGTCATGCATTTTTTTTTGTTATTAACAACATTAAGTTAACTGCCAGAAAAACAGTCAATTATACAACTTTTTCTATAAATTATCTTTAAAAATTCGCAAATGTTTACTAATTTACTTACTCTTTTTCACTACAAACAATGTGTATTACTACTTGCATGTAAACGCCTAATAATTGGAATCATGTCTACAGTGGACTATGTAGGGAGTTAAGCAGCAAGATGTTGGTTCACATTACGTTTAAACTGCTGCATACTGTTACAGTTAGGAAAGCAGGAAACAAGGAGGGAATTCCAAAGTCTAGCAGTCCGAGAGAAGAGACAATTTGGAGTAGAAGGCTTTCTGGCATTTAGGGACCTAAACAGTGAAGGGGTGGGATTTTGCTGCTTGTCAGATTGGGAGTATGTACGTCAAGAGGGAACAAATCCAATGAGTTCATCAGAACACATTCGATTAGAACCCGGGATACGGTGGCCCAAGGATACTTTTTTTTTCAGGTTATGATATGGAATAAAATGTTTTTTCTGGCCCCTGGTCACAGTATTTGCCTCGCTTTTCAGTGTTATTCATTTTGTTATTTGATTATATACATGTATATTTTATACTGTACTGTATTCTATTACTAATTTTTAATATCCCGGGGTCATACTGTACCAGTAAAACAGTAAAAATGGAACGCAACACTGAGACAATGAGACAGGCGTAGAAAGAAAGAAGAATTGGATTATAGTATCATCCAATAATACTGTATGATTTAATTTTCATGAGAAGATCTTCATGTGAAACCCTATCAAAGGCTTTAGATACGACTGGCGTTCCAAAAGTAATGTCTCCTATTTTTTTATTCCACCCAAATGGATCAGAAGGGATTGCAAATTGAATTGTTATGATGAATAAACTTATGCATTCATGACCTGAAAGTTTTATCTTTTTGTTGCAGATATTGACGGTGTGAGACTCTAAGAAAGCAACTCCTGTCATGGGCGTGTGTCAGAAGCAAAGATACGTCATTAATTTCCTCCGTGCAGAAAGAAATTAAGCCAATCAACATTCATTGACACCTGTTGAATGTTTACGAAGCCAATGCAGTTGATGTCGCATAGTTGAGATGGGTTCGTTGATTTCAGAGTGGTGATAGAGATGTGAGTGACAAAGCACACTCCGGACACCCATGCACAGCCATCACCCCATCACTTGCAAAAGTGCATTGAGAATGGTGGTGACTATGTAGAAAAATAGATTCAGAAGCACAAAAGGTTGCTCATTTTAATGGTACTACTCCCGTCTGCAACATTTTTTCTTTTTTAGTTAAAAAATAAGATGCATTACTTTTCAAACAACTCTCATGTACCAAGGACTGATGCGTTAGCTTCACCAGCCTTATCCAGTGGATCGTATATATGTTCAGAGATAATCGTTAAGACATCTGCAGTAGAGCAAGGTTGTTGCAGTCAGACAGAAATTTAGTATCTTCAAGATGGTGGACTCAAAGATTTTCGCAACGAGAGGAAAGAAACTAATAAGGCGATAATTGAGTTAGATAGTTTTTTCACCACTATTCTTCAACACTGGCATTACAGAAGCAATTTTCCAGCTGCCCAAGGAAGCAAAATTCAGTAGGGTATTTGTTGTGAGTTCAAGGATAACAGAGACTACCTCAGCAGAGCAATTCTTTATTAGTATAGCATGGATGAGATCAGTCTTGGAAGTGTCTAGGTTTTTTTATGATATCATGAACATGAGAAGATTTGATTTTTGGATATTTTATATCAAACGCAGTAGAATTGTATTATCTACCGACCTGTATACTTTAAACATATGAGAGTGTGATTAGGAAATACTATGTTGCATCATATTATTGTATTCGTTCATGGATACGACATCTTCATTATAAGAACCAGTGTTATTTTTTTTATTATATGTTACCTTGGCGTTTTTTAAATTTAATGCCCGCAAAGGGAAAAATTTGCAACTAATTTTATTGTGAATAAAATCTCTTCTCGTTTCAAAGCAAGACCTTTATATTTTATTCTTTATCCCGCCCTCTCTTTTATTTCATGCTGTCATTTTTTTTTCAGGTTAGTTACTTTAGCGTCGAATTTATCTGGAAACAAGATAAAATTCCGACAACATTTATTTAAAAAAGAAGTTGCAGCTTCTTTTTCTTTAACTTCAGAAATAACACGGGATAAAAAGATATAAAATGAAATAACAAATGAAAGTGTAATTATTTCAAGATAACGATTTTGTTTACAAATTTGAATTTAAAATATGTCTGAAAAAGAGAAAACGCAAAAAAAAAAACAAAAAAACCAAAAGTCTTTCTTTTTTCTTCTTTCTTTTTGTGTCTAAAACTATTACAACGCATTTCGTTCCTATATTCACATTTCGTAATTTTAAGTTTCCACGTGACGTCAGCATCAGTCGGCCATCTTGCCTATCTCGGCATCCATCTTTTTTTTCGTGTGTCAATAAAACTTCTTTCTTCGCAAAAAAAAAAAAAAAAAAAAAATTCAAAACAGTTTCCACGCGAGAAAAGTATACAGGTCGGTAGAGATTTTGGTACTCGTACAGTTTAATCAAGACATTAGCAAATGAAAATATCGAGAAAAAAGATTATATCGTACGTATCCGTTATGGAATGAAGTTCTCCGGAAAAAAAATTTCACTTAATTTCATCAAGTAGCTTTCTTTTCTTTTTTTTTTTTTTTTACAGAAAAAAAAAACAAAAACAATTTGTTATGATAACCGAGTAAAAGGTTCGATTTTTAGGAAGAAAAGCTAGTATTAAATATGGGGAGGGAGTGTCGGCACTTTAAATTGGTTATCTCCCCCGTGGCGTGTTCAAAAAATTCAAAGATGGCTACCTTCGATGCGAAGTAATAAAAACGTGTTTTTTCGCTGTAAAAATAAAAAAATAAAAAATAAAAACTACTCGATCAAATTAAGTGAATTTTTTTTTTCGGAGATCTTCAGTCCAAAACGGATGCGTACAATATAACCTATTCTTTTTTTTTTTTTTTTTTTTTTTTTGAGATTTTCATTTTTTTTTTTTTAATGTCTTGATTAAACTGTACGTGTCGAGAATTTAATTTTACTGTATTTAAAATAAAATATTTGCTATTTTTTTGTTTGTTTTTTTAATCTTCTTACAAGTTCTCGGTTGTTAACTATTCTGTACTTAATTCCTTTTACGAGCTTTTAACTCTATTTTTATTTATTTATTTTTTTCTAAGAGGATTTTTTTAAAACGCGATATTTTTGCAGTATCTTCCAAAAAACAATCAATCATTGACAAAAAAAAAAAAGAAAAAAAAAACCTGAGAATACGACCCAGACCCACCCAGTGCGGCAGTGCACCCTCACCCACCCCGTCGCCAAGAAAAATCCTAACAACTTTCTTTAATCTTCATGTTTTTTTTTTGTTTGTTCTTGTTTTTTTTTGTTTGTTTTGTTGTTTTTTAAATATTTTTATTTTAAATAATACCCGGCAACGTTCGTCCCTTCTTGTATTAGAAGTTGTTGGTTTGTTTTCCTTAAGAGGAAAAGAAAAAGAAAAAGCGATTGTGGAAAAAAGCGCTAGCAACCGGGCATGTACGGTACGTTCCTCCGCAAGTGAGGACATGTGCGCGTTAGACTTTCTTGGTTAGCAATGCGTCCCTCCCCCGCGGGGCGGATCAAATGTTAATTTGATCATTGCATGGTGCCTAAATATTATTAACAACAACAAATACCCCCCCCCCCTCTCAGAATGTAATAATTGCCGAAAACGGAAACAAAGCAAGTCTTTTATAGTTTATGAGAACACAATTTGAATGTTATCTTTTCTTATTTTTCCAAACACATTTCTTCGGTAGAGAAGAAAAATCTTTCTCGAGAAACTGGATTTTATTCAAGTCCTTAAACTTACTGGTTCGTTTTTGTTTTATATTTATCTACAATATATATTATATATAATCCTCTTTTAAATCTCCTATTTCTTTTCTCATTGTTTTAACGGTATTGTTGTAGATTAACACGCTCTGTTTAACCCCACCCTCAAATTGAGATTCTACTTCTTCAGGCGATTACATGTAAACGAAAGAAGTAAAACAAAACAAAAAACATTTCAGATTTATGTTTCGTAATTTTAGAGACGAGGATTGATGATTTGGATAATTTGAATTATTCAGAATTTAGACACAAGCGAAAATTCCATGAGTTCCCTCTCCCCAAGAACTGCTCGTCTGTGGAACACAATACTACCGAGCTGCTTCCATGATTCGTTTTCAAGTCCAATGTGAACAAGTACTTCAAAAGTCATCCTCTAAAATAAATATTATCAAATTTCAATTACTATACCCATTAAGTAACTATTATCCTTTAGTAGCCCCCCCCCCGGACTTGATGTGTGATTATTATATGATGTAAAAAAAAAATAAAAGACCACTTATTTTGAGCGTTATTCGCACAACGTTTCGGCTGATGTAACTTCCGGCCTTCTTCAGGTATATATTGTCAAACTCAGGAATCTTTATGAAGAAGATCGGAGGTTACATCGACCGAAACGTTGTGAAAATAACAACCAAGATGAGAACGGTGGCCAGAAGAATTCAAATAATAGAAATTATCAATCCTCATGTTAAAAATTCAGAAACAGAAAGATTCCAGAATCCAGAGTTCGACAAGATACACTTAAAAAATGTCGAAGGTTTAATGGTCGAAAGATGAGAACAATAGTCCGAAGAATTCAAATAATATAAATTATCAATCCTCGTTTCAAAATTTCAAAAACATAGTTTCGGCCGACGTAACTTCGGTACTTCTACACTTTATCGCCGAAACTGGAGACGCCATTTTATTTCACGTACCTGCCGTTAAAATCCAAGGGAGAAATCAGTATTTTAAACTATGGCCGAAGTTAGAAATAAAAAAAACAACCCACTTCCCTGTTAAAAACAGAAAAAACAATTAAAAAAAAAAAAAAAAAAACGGTGGCGCTTTTCGGTTTCATTAATATTTGTTGTTGACCCTTCAAAGTTGCTTTAATTCAAAAAAATGTTTAAAATTATTCGTTCGAAATTAAAAAATAAAAATTAAAAAAAAAACGACAAAAAAAAGGAACAAAACTATTTTATAAAAATTTAATGTGGCTTTCATTACAAAATTGTTTTATTAAATTATATTTTCTTACGCAAACTTTTCAATAAATGTTTGGGTTTGTATTACTGCACACATAGATTCGAAAAAGTTGTCAAAAAACAAATATATAACAAATAAATGTTATCAAAGGCAAGATAAGTTACTTTTCTACCTAACTGGATATGTTTTCAGTGTTTTTATTTAATGTAACATGTTTATTCAGCTCGAAAAACATACTGTGTTTACCGAAAATTCAAAATGGCACCCGACTCTCTCTTTAACACGGTAAGTTTGGGAAAAGGTGCTATAAATATAAAATTAGACAAAATACTGTTAGAAACTCACTCAATATATACTACCGTGACATAAGTTGACATATATTCGGTGGGATTTTAATAGTATTTTGTCTAGTTTATTATTTGTAACACCTTTCCCCGAACTTACCGTGTTAAAGAGAGAGTCGGGCACCATCTTGAATTTTCTAATACATCGGTAAACAATGTATGCTTTTCGAGCTGAATAAACATGTTACATTGAATAAAAACACGAAAAATATACCCAGTTAGGTAGAAAAGTAACTTATCTTGCTTTTGATAACATTTATTTGTTATATATTTGTTTTTTGACAACTTTTTCGAATCTATGTGTACAATAATAATACACACCCAAATGTTTTTATAATTATATTTTGATAAATTTTTATACAATAAATGTTTTGATTTTCAAGTGGCGCTCGCCCAGTTTAAACGATTATGTATATGTCATTTCATTTTGTTTTTAATTTTAAAAAATATATGTTTCATGAAAAACTTTCCCGTTTTCATTAATTAAATCGAAACATTTCCGATTAAACAATTATGTTCTCTTTCACTTTCTTTATTTACTTTTTTTCATAGTTCTTTCCGGAAGTTTATCTATTTTAATTTTTTTGTTATTTATTTCGTGCTTCGGCCATAGTTTAAAATACTGATTTCTCCTGTGGATTTTAACGGCAGGTGCGTGAAATAAAATGGCGTCTCCAGTTTCGGCGATAAAGTGTAGAAGTACCGTAACTTCTGACCGGCGATCTTCTTTTGGTGTGCATTTTTTTATTTTATATATTTTTTTTATCTTATTTTATTTTTCTGGACTTAAGGATCTTGTTGAACTCTGGAAATTTTTATGCCGGAGTTGAGAACCAAGTTCGACTTGAAGATGCCCTTGTAGAAGGTCAGAGGTTACATCGGCTGAAATAATATGAATACAACTAAGATTAGAATAGCAATTCAAAAATACAGGTGTTTTTTGTTCTTTTATTTTTATTTTTATTTTTTATTTTTTGAACCAGATAAAACCGACTTTTCGTTCGGCTTTTCCCGACTGTTTACGAAAACAGCCGCAAAAGCGCTTAGCAAATCAGAAGACGTGAAAAGGAAAAGCAGACAAGTTAAATTGATTAAATTGTAAATTAGTGGTTGTCAAGAATTTCCAAAGGAGAGGAAAAAAAAAAAAAAAAGAACAAGGGAGGGGTGAAAAAAAAAGGAAACGGTAAAACTTGCGGAGAATGCTCTGTTTTACGGTTGTTGTAAAAATAGAACAGAAATTCAAATTTCGTTCCGTTTTAAATTCCATACATTTTTACATTACATCCAATTCATCGTTCACATTCAACATGTTAACTTTCGTAGTTTTCGTGTATGCTGACAAGGTTGGGGGGGGGGGCTATTCCAAAAGCCGTTCTTAACATGGGGAGATTGGGGGTGCTTATTCCAAAACCCGTTTTTAACATGGGAGGCGTGTGTGGAGTGAGTGTCTATTCCGAAGGCCATTCTTAACATGGGGAAGTTGGGGTGTTTATTCGTTGTAAGCATACCCGAAAACCTATCAAAGTCGACATTTCCTATGTGAACGGTGAGTTAGACTTATGTAAAAAGAAAAAAAGTTACATTTTTACGACCTGCCCGTGCGTATTATAAACACCCCAACCTTCCCATGTTAAGAACGGCTTCCGGAATACCCCCAACTTCGAAAGCCGTTCTTAACATGGGGTGGTTGCAGATGTTTATACTACGCAGAGGCAGGTCGTAAAAAATACCGAAAAAAATATCAAAAAGGTATACCAAATTGTCAATTTGGTATACCTTTTTGGTATTTTTGAAATTCATTCTTTTCGGTTAAAAATTAAATTATTTTGCTTTTGTTAAACTTATTTTTATATAAAAAAAAATCATTCGTTTATAAAAGGTACGATTGTTGAATATTATTCTTCCGATTATTTTACTTTCGTTTGGAGGGGGGGCACAATATATACAAAAAAAAAATTAAAAATTAAAACGGAACGATATTTAAATTTCCGTTCCATTTTTAAAACAACCATAAAACAGCATTCTCCGCAAGTTTTACCATGTGTGCTTCTATATTATAATAAAGAAAAAAATTGAATTTCAAGTAAAACAAATGGTACCAACGTAATTGTCATGTCGCAAATATTATCATATCCAGAAATTACAAAAAACGATGGGGTCGAAAATTAATTATTTGTAAAAACAGTTTTTTTTGTTTTGTTTTTTTACAAGATAGTCACCACTTATCAAGGCCCGGAAGCCACTCAGGGATAAGGGTTATTGCATGTAGAGTAATCAATGGGATAGTATCGTTGTAATCGTTAGTATTGGAGATTTGATAAAGTGTCTTACTTAAGGGGGCGGCTCATCAGGAATTTGTTTATGTTGGACTTGAAGACATCCAGGTTGTAGTCAGGTGGGAAACAGGCAAACGGAAGAGAGTTCCACAGGCGCGCACTTCTAAGAAAGAAGCTTTGTTCATGGAATCTACGTTTTGATTTAGGTACAGATAAAGAGTGGGGAAAATTACTGACAGTGGTTTCAGCTAGATGGGTGTTTTTCGTGAAAGATTGGCAAAGGGGGACCAGAGATTGGAGCTCAGACGAGCACTTGCCATGTAAGTAACAATAAAACAAAGACAGGCTCACAATGTTTCTTCTGTGAGATAGAGGTTGCAGGGACGAGAAAAGGGTATCCACCACTAAGCCACAGTCTATTTTGTACTCTGTCAAGGCAGGATAGGCTGTTTTTTGCAGCTCCTGCCCAAATGTGGCAGCAGTACTCCATCCTTGGACGTACTTGGCTTTTATATAGATAGAGAATTGCATCAGTAGTGAGATATCTTCTGGAGCGGTAGAAGGATCCCACCATTTTCCCAGCAACCTTGGCAACAAACTTGATGTACGTGTTCCATTTCATATCAGGAATAACGGTCAAACCCAGAAGCTTATCAAAACATGGAGCCTCTCAAAGACGAGAGACATCCATTTCAATTGATGCCAGATGGGGATCAGAGCATTGATGATGTAAAGATAGGAGCTTGGTTTTAGATGCATTAAAAGTAACCAGCCACCTCGAGGTCTAGAAGGCTAGCATACTGATCGGAAGTATCGGGCACACGGATGGGTTTGTGAACAATCTGGGTGAGGTCATAGGCAATGGCGAAATCTTGACAGAACCTCCCCTCATCATCTGTCTTGTTAGAGTGGATTAGCCATTCCACATTGTAGGCATTGAAGTCACCACAAATGTGGATGTTAGCCGAAGGATGAGCAGACAAGATGTGGTCAATTTTCTCAAATATACTCTTAAAGATAGTAACTCCGCTGTTGTGGGAGCGATAGAGGGCAAATATAAATGCAGTGGTGTAAGCAAGTGCAACCTGGAAGCACATATAAGGTAAATTAGAGTCTTCACTGGAGATATCCCTACCACTTGGAAAGTCATCTTTAATGTAGGCACATATACCATGCTCATGGCGATCTTGGGGGTCAGATTTAGATGTTAAGTTAGAGTATCCTTTAGTTATGAACTCGTCTAGGGAAGTGGTCGGCCCTATGCCAGTTTCGCTTAAGAAGAATACGTCTGGTTTCGTCTCCTGTAATTAGCTTTCAACCTCTGGAAAGTTGGAACATAGACCCCTGATGTTGGAGAAGGAGACATGGTAGTAGGGGTCTACGTTGGAGGATGGGGTTCTAGGTTTATTCATGTTTTTTTTCAGGAGGTATTTCATGTTGAGGATTTGGGATTTGTGGAACAGGTCGACAGACTTGGTTAGAGCAGGACATAGAGGGAAAGTAAGAGAGAAAAAGACAGGAATTTTTATTTTTTATTTTTGTAGCACATGATTAGGTAAAGTCGTAAGAATTACCCGCTAGTATGGCATCAAGAGGCCCCACCAAAAGCTACTGCATTGTCCAGAATCCATTCACCAAATGGCAATACAGCAGCCCCAGTACTTTGCACCTGCTGATAGGACAGCCTCCTTAGTGGTTAATCCAAGGTTCGGGTCCCTGACTATCAGGTGGATAACGTCAGCCCAGATGAAATGTTTACCTCCAGCACCCTTACTAGTGACATGGCCACAAGGATAGACATAGCAACAGAAAATTTCTGACATCTCGGGCTACTGTTAACAAAGTACTGCCGTCCTGGAAAGCAGCTTTTTCTTCACCCTTTGTCAGAAAAATCACCCATTGGAAATGAGGAGTGAGGGACAAATAAGGAGAACCGAGAGTAACGAGAGCTGCCGATAACACATCCACAATGCGTTGTCTACTTTCCATAAAAAAAAAAGAAAAGGTTCAAAGGACATATTAATATTTACTTATACTAAGTCCGTATCTCTAATTCAAAATTAAAGGTATTTGAAGATAAATTCCCCTCCCATATTTACAAATGAAATGAAAATAGAATACATTACTGAAATTTCCGTTTGAAGGTATTTAACTTCTTTCTTCTTATCCAAGAGACACCTCCAACAAGAGAATTATAAGGAGAATTTAGCACAAAAAAAAAAAAAAAATAGTAATAATAATAAATAAATTAAATAAATACCGGTGGGGAGTTGTCACGTGTTGAGATATTTATTAAACTTTTTTTCTTCTTATCCAAGAGACACCTCCAGCGCATTTGAAGGCTTTCCATTCATTGACTCTTGCTTCTGGTGTTTATGGCAGACAGGGTCGCGGTGGGAGGGAAAATTTCTTTTATATTTTTAGAGAAAGTAAAATAGTAATCTTAAAACATTCTTTTTTTTTCTTCTTAGGGTGGGGAATATTCTATTAACGACAGACTGAAATAAATAAAATATTAAATTCAATAAAGTTACATGCTGGGGCGGACATATTGGGTCACGTGGTTAAGCAAAGGGGGAAATAACTAAGTTGAAACAATTTGTATCAGACAGAATTTATTCAGAAAACAAACAATAAAAGACGTAACATATATACATAATTTGTGAATTTTTAAAAAGTAACTTTTCTAAAACTGTTTTCCAAACTTTTCGAAATTGCTTTTCCGAAACTGACATAAGATTTCCGAAAAATTAAAAACTTAATTACCTCCCCTGTTAATTCTGCAATTCAAATCGGTAGAGGAGAGGACCATAGAAGACCGCACCTATAATGAATTTTCTCATGAAAACAAAGTTATAAAGCCGTTTCATTAATTTTTTTCGTTAAAAAACTAATATATTTTCATTTAAAAAATTAAGTATTCGGTGAGTGTTTTTCTTGCTTTAAATGTTACATTTTTTGTCACTTCTGCATTACACAGACGGCGCCATTGTTAGGGGGTAATAACTCAAATGTCTTCTTGGTCAAATAATACGGCAAATAAATAACAAACAAGATTTTTTCCGAACAGAAAAATATTTGAAAACCAAAACATTTATTGTATAAAAATGTATCAAAATATAATTGTAAAACATTTATTGTATAAAAATGTATCAAAATATAATTGTAAGAACATTTATTTAAAAGTCTGCATGAGAAAATATTTTTATGAAACAAATTTTGTAATTAAAGTAACAAAATATAGCTTTATTTATTATTTATTATTATTGTTATTATTATTATTATTATTATTATTGTTATTATTGTTATTATTATTATTGCTATTATTATTATTGTTATTATTATTATTGTTATTATTATTATTATTATTGTTATTATTGTTGTTATTATTATTATTGTTATTGTTATTATTATTATTATTGTTATTATTATTATTATTGTTATTATTGTTATTGTTATTATTATTATTGTTATTATTATTATTGTTATTATTATTATTATTATTGTTATTGTTGTTATTATTGTTATTGTTATTATTATTATTGTTATTATTATTATTATTATTATTATTATTATTATTGTGGCACCTGTTGAAGGGTCAACAAAGTTTTTTTTAATTTGAATGGAATTAAATGAGTAAACTTGGTCGACATATTGTCATTTCTGAATCAGATTGAAACTTTACAGACCGGGAAGCGCTACCTGGTGACACTAACACATCAAAAAATGGTGGCGTCCGTGTAATGCAGACGTGCACATTATTCATTTATTTATTTATTATTTTTTCCTCTTGGAATGCTGCCTCGTTTTGATTTTGACGCCCGTTTGTTTTTATTCGGCTCTTTTTCGGCTGTTCACGTAATTTTGGTTCGGCAAATGTCGGGTTTGTTTGGTTATACTCTTTTTGATTTTTTTTTTCACAGAATAACTTAAAAACTATTGTCTAGTATTGAGACTAGGATTAAAAAGTAGTTTTAATTTTTGCTACTTTTTATTTCTTTCTCCCTCCCTCGCTAATGAAATGGAATTTTTATTTATGATTCAATAAAACTTTTTTTTTTTTTAATCCAAATGTTGATTTAACTTGAGTAGGACAGCCGACAGCCCCTGGAGTGAACGTGGTATTATTGTGGTGACTGAGATAGTTCTAGTTAAGAGGATAGACAATTTTAAGACAATCTTTCTTCACTCCCTCTCTGTTGACAAAAAAAAAATCTATTACGGCGTTCGGTACTGTTGGTCAAATTCATTTTTTTTTTTTTTTTTTAAATAGATCTTCTCTAATCTTCCTGACTGTAAGAAATGGTGTTTTTTTTCCTTTTGGTACCCAAATTCTCGTCTGTTATTTGGGTACGCCACGCGCGCAGCGTTGAAACTCAGCGCGCAGCGTTGTGATTGGCTGATCGCTATGTTACGTCAGACAGCAGCTAAACCTGAGCTGATGACGTCATGCTCTGGAAAAAGCCGAGCCAAAGGTTCAAAGGATGCATATGTACCAGTTTTTTAAAACCTCATTTGCCTCCTCCCACTACTTCTTTCATCGCGCTAGTCGCCTTCTGTGACGTCATCCATTTTCAACTTAGCAAATACATTTTTCTCTTTGTGCAACCGACCCTCGTGGGAAGGCAGTATTAAAAAAAAATCAAACGCAATTTACAAATATTGTCGATCAAAGCTCAACAGGAAACAAATAAATAACCTGTAAGTGTTAAATTGAACAAATGGTACTTTTACAGTTTAATCAAGTCATTAAAAATGAAAACATCGAAAAAAGTTTAAATTGTTCGTATCCGTTATGGAATAAAGTTCTCCGAAAAAAAAAAAATTGGATGCTAATGCACTTACTGGTCCGCGCTATTTTTTAAATCATATTTCCAACTTTAAAGTTTTATTCTGTTTTTATTCAATTGTAAGGTTAAATAAAGTACAGAATAGTTACAAAACACCCTCCCCTCCCCATGTTAAGAATGGCTTTTTAAATAATAACGTTATTATTTCAGCACGGATCAATAAGTGCATGCATGACCAAAAATTTCACTTGATTTCATCAAGTAGTTTTTTGTTGTTTTTTTTACAGCGAAAAAATAACGGTTCGATTTTTAGAAGAAAAACTAGTATTAAAGATGTGGAGGGAGTATCGACGCTTTAAATTGAGTTATCTCCCCGTGGTGTGTTCTAAAAATCCACATAAAAAATTTTTTAAATTCAAAGATGGCTACCTTCAACATGCTGTCATAAAAACGTTTTTCCGTTGAAAACACACACACACACACACTCGATCAAATTAAGTGATTTTTTTTTTTTCGGAGATCTTCAGTTCAAAACGGATACGTACAGTATAACTTTTTTTTTTTTTTTCGATATTTTCATTTTTTAATGCCTTGATTAAACTGTACAAGTACCTGTTATTTTCTCCAGATAAAGGTTCAAGATGTTTTACTTGAGAAATTTTTGCAAAATACGGACCGTGGTTTTTTTTTTTTTTTTTTACACAGTAATCACCCACCACTTATCAAGGCCCGGAAGCCACCCAGGGATAAGGGTTATTACAAGTACGTTAGTGTGGAGATTTGATGAAGTGTTTACTTAAGGGGGTGGTTAGGAACGTCATTATTATATATTTAGAAGCTCAGGTGCTTATTATGCACTTTTGTTACCGCGTTATTTAAAAAAAAAAAAAATTTCTGGTTAAGTTCAAGTTTAAGAATATCATTTTTTTTTTTTTTATCAAATTGTTAGATGGAAGCACAGCAATACGAAACACCCTCCCCTCCCCTGGTTAAGAATGGCTTTCAAAATAATAACGTTATTATTTCAGCATGAGTTCATAAGTACCGAAACCCATTTTGGTGCTAGATCCGCGCTATTTATTAAGCGTCCACGTCTAATTAAAGTTTTATGGGTTATTTTATTCAATTGTAAGGTTAAAGTACAGAATAGGTACAAAACACGCTCCCCTCCCCATGTTAAGAATGGCTTTTTAAATAATAACATTATTTCAGCGTGGATCACTCTCTGCATGAGTACCCCAACTTTAATTAAAGTTTTATGGGTTTTTTTTTTTATTCAATTAAAGGTTAAAGTACAGAATAGGTACAAAACACCTTCCCCATGTTAAGAATGGCTTTTTAAATAACCTTATTTCAGCACGGATCAATAAGTGCAGGAGTGCAGGCAGGACTCCTGCACTGCAGGAGTACCGCCATTTTTAACATTGGGAGAAGCATTTTTTTTTTAAACTGTTCTTCACCTAACAATTCATTAAACAAAAGATTTTTTTTTAAATTGATTTTAATTTGAAAATCATATTTAAAAAATAGCACGGTCCATATTCTGCATAAGTACGGACATTTTAAAATTATTTCTTTTTATGGAGAAACTTTGTTGCTTCTTATGTTACAGCAATGGTTATCTTGAACTTTTCAGCTCTGTAATGACTATTAACAGTGCTAAGTGTTTACAATTAGCGTGCTTTGTTAAAATAGTAGACAGTGCTTTTAAGCAAAAACAGCAGTACTTACTTGTCATGTCGAAATAGTAATATATCCAAAAATTACGAGAATATCTAGTACAGCAACTGTTATTGTGTTTTAGTAAAAAAAAAAATGATCTAAAATAAAACGTCAGCCATTAAAGTGGCGGAAAGAGAGAGATAAGCATGTCTTCTGAATTTGCAATCTTCAAGGTGTTCAAATCTAGGGAAAATGCAATTTCCCCGCAATTTTCCGTAAAAATTACTTGGAATTTCCTACTCAACGAATTGTCGTAATTTCTGGATATATTACTGTTTTCGACATAACAAGTACGTACTGTTGTTTTTGCTTAAAACTACATATTTAAAAAAAAAAAAAATGATCTGTCTACTATCTTAACAATCACCGCAAGTTCTTTAGTCTCTCATTGAAACGAGTGTAAAAGGCAAATAATACGCCCTGTTTGCTTTTTATTTTTATTGGGGGGGGGGGCTGCACACGTTGAGATTCGTGTCGGACAGATTACAATAAAATGGTTTATAGGCGATAAATTTTTAGTCAAATTACCGATGTGTACCAAGTAAACGCTCACGTTTCAAAAGTTGATTTTTAAACGAATTCGAAATCTGTTTTGAACGAATATCGCATTTAAAATGATAGCCGACTAGTAGTTTTGGTGGACCTGTACGAGAATGGCAACCCGCTGAAAAGGCGTGTTAAAAAAAAAAAAAAAAATTAATAACTTAAGAAGGGGTTCACTTTCTCGTTATAAAGTTCTACTTTATTGCTACCTGACTTACTGTCCATTTCTTTACCGACGTGTCACATGATTAGAACGTTATAATGAGAAAGTGACCCCCCCTTCTTAAACGTCTTTTTTTTTTTTTTTTGTGCTAATGCAATTACTGATCCGCGCTATTTTTTAAATCGTATTTCCACGTCTAATTAAAGTTTTATATGTTTTTTTATTCAATTGTAAGGTTAAAGTACAGAATAGGTACAAAACACCCTCCCCATGTTAAGAATGGCTTTTTAAAAACGTTATTATTTCAGCACGGATCAATAAGTGCATGAGTACCTCTTTTTTTTCAATTTTTTTTTCTGCTAATAAATATATTTAAGCTTGTGATGTATGATAATCGTCGAAAAAAAAAAAAAAAAAAAAAAACTTGCAATGCTGATTCTGACTATCGCCATTTCTGACCCCCTTTACTTGAAGCCATCACGATCTGAAGACCATCTCTGTCCCTCTCAACTCCAACTGACTCAACCAATTTCCACGTATCTCAAAAAGACCATCTTCCCTTCAAAATGACGTCATTAATACACGTCACCAAGATAATCACCTGATATTTTTACATGTCATTATTCTAAGTTGTCAACTAAATTGTTTTGATAACACTTTTAAGATACATTCCTAAATTCATGTAAATAAATATTTATTCTAAATATTTCTATTATTCTAAAATGTTTTAGCTTACAAAACTTTTTGGCTAGAATAATCGTAATAATCGTTGACTAGTCCGGCCAATATCTAATATATGAATAATCCTTAATTTATAGTAGCCCCTAACATCTCAGTGGCAGTGTGCTTTGTTTGGGTTGAATAGAAAAAAAAAATTAAGAATAATATTTCTTTCAAAATAATTATCGTGGGTCAGGGTCAATGTTGGTAGTCCATTGTGTTGGAAGAAGACTTGATTTTGACAACTATTGTTTTCAGAGGTGGCCATACAACCCTAGGCTGGAGGCACAGGATCTGGATCACTGGGGGCATAGCTGGAAATGCCTTCTCAATCATTAAATCATTTCTCTCCGATAAGTTCATAAGAGTAGTGGTTGATGGGCAGAAATCAGACGCTTTCAGTATTAATGCTGGAGTCCCTCAGGGGTCCATCCTGGGCCCAACTCTCTTCCTGATCTACATTAATGATCTTCCAAATCACATCATTCGTAGACATTTATGCTGATGACACTTCTATCTATGGTAGCACATCTAAGACCATAAACGACCAAGTTCTCTCTGATTCTCTTTCCTCTGATTTTGAGCATGTGGTACAATGGGGAAAGGAGTGGCTGGTTACTTTTAATGCATCATAAACCAAGCTTTTAGCTTTACATCATCAACGCTCTGATTCCCATCTGGCATCAATTGAAATGAATGGCTCTCGTCTTGATGAGGCCTCATGTTTTGACAAGGTTCTGGGTTTGACTTTTACTCCTGATCTTAAGTGGAACACATACATACGGCCTTGATAAGTGATGATTCCTGTGTTAAAAAAACAAACAGACACACCTTTAAAAAGAGTTGATTTTTAGAGGTGTTCGGCTCTGTTTTGAATGAATATCACATTTAAAAGTATCGCCAGCAAAAAGTTATGACAGTAAAGCCTTTATTATCCAATGTATTTCCTAGTGTTTTCACTGGTCGCCATGTTTGTTTTTGTGCACACATTCAAATTTTGTGCAAAATATCAAATACTTCCAAATTTACATAAGTAACCCCCCCCTCTATAGTACAATGTAAAGCAGTAAAAAAGTAAAATCGATTTTCCTGTCTGAAAAATGAGAAACCATTGTGTTAAATATGTCAGCTTACCAGTAACTGGTCCGGAAGTAGGTGATCATTACTTATTGAATTGTAATTGAACAGTGGACCCCACCCACCCCACATGAAAAATGTTTTCTCGCTTTTTATATGTAATCGAAGAAATAGTAAAGTTGTTTGTATATTTTTTATATGGCATTCACCCTAGGTGGGTTGAACCAGCTTCCTTCAAAGGAGGAAATGTCAAGGTAATATTAAATTAGCAGGTGATCCCCACTCACCTGTGAATGTATGTATTGTTTTAGAAAAAATTACATTAATTATCCCAAAAGAAATGAAAGGTTAGTGAAATATCTTCTTTGGTCCGGAAGTAAACAAAGTGGCTACTGGTATCCATAAGTGTATGGATGACAGTAATTTCAGTAGTGTTTCTGCTTATTATTTGTAAGTGCATACAGAAGGATGATTTTGTAATAGTTTAAGAAAATGTAAACATTATGATATGCCTGTTTATTGCATGAACTTTGTCAAAGAATGGTTTTGTAAAAGTGAAAAGAAATGTGTAATGTTTTCACCCATGAGCGATCGATAAATCAAATAAATGTCTTTATACATACATGCGCACATGTTTATACGTGCTGGTCTTTTTATTCTCTTCATCATCACTGTTTTTCATCGTTGCTGTTTCATGAATGGCTGTGTCGGTTAGTGGTCGTTGAGTATCTTGTCTGCTTAACTAAGGCGAATAAAACTTCTCTTGCTGAAAAGACACAAGGAAGACGTTTACTGAATTTCTTCTTGGTTTTATTGGAGAGAATGAACTGAGAGACAGAGAGACTAATACCTAATATGTTTTATTTTTTTTTGCATAGTCGTTGTTTCATGATCGGCATTTTGTCTAGTAATTATCAATTGTTTTGTCGTCTTATGCAGGAGGGACACATGGAAGATGTTAATTGAGTTTTTTAAGGTTTTATTAGAGAAAATGTAATGAGGAGAGAGAGTAAACTTATTTTCTATCTAACAAAATGTACAGACGGACGAACATCGGTAACATTCAGGATTATTTCTACATTATGTGCATGTGTCCCATTCGTATTGCTTCCAACGGAGAGGCTGAACATCCATTTTTATTTCTTGCTCGATAATGCGATTCATTCCAGATATTCGCATATGTTTTATTTACAGTTTCAGTTGCTGTCCACTAAACTCAGAAATACCAGAATTAGATTGGACAGCTTTTGAAAGAAATAACCTCAAAGCTAAAATTGTAGGTATTATCATTGTTATGGTTGAAGTTCTGTAACTTGCTTCTTTGGTGATTTCTTCAAATAGTAACCGGAGAATCTTTGGAACAAGTTCCTATTGGGAAGTTAAGGAATCTTATTATCAACAGCACACATTACAAGAGCTTTTTGTTGGTCTTAATTTCTTTTTAGGATATAAAATGTTGAATTTCACCATATGGTCACATCTTGAATGAGTTTGTGTTTTTCCAAATTAAGCTGATCATGTATTTCAGTTAATTTGTTAATTACTAATGGAGAGTGATTAAAGTGAGTGACTATATTTCTGTTAGTTGTAATGATTTTCTTAACAGCCTGTTGGGAAAATAATGAGTCATTTATTAAGAGTCGCAATGTATGTATGAAGCATAACAGTGATTCTAAACCACATTCCTTGACACGAGCAACCATATTTGTTTCTAAATCCTGCAAGACTAAGAAAACTTTATTGGAGATTTTATACTCACTAAGAACATTGTGCAATTCTTCACTTATTATTTACCTGTTTGTGTACCAGGGAATGGAACAACTCTAAGTTCAGCTCTGCACTGTTCAAAGGCATTTGAAAACCAATGACCCGTCAGACTCGGAAAGGGAGCATTATCTGTTGCAGCTGTCCAAACGTATGTAGTCCATGAAATGCTACTAATTTCAGCAAGAAACAATTGAATTTTTGTTTTACTTTTATAAATAATTAAAAAATTATTTTGCAGTGAAATACTGAAATTTGGACAAAGTTTTGCAACAAGTTTATTAAATCCAATGTCAGATGTTACAGAAGTTGAATATCAACAGCAATCATTTCTCTTATTAGATAATGGATCTCTTTTGACCTGTGGTCATTAATATCTCAAACTTTCTTTTCTGACCAATATTGGTTCTATAGTAGTTTGGTATTTCGCTGGCGGTTTGTAGTTGCTGCCACTTGTTCCTGGAATATCTTTCATTGTGAAACAAAAGTTGCAAATAAGAAAAGGAAGCACAATGAATATAATAGTCGACCTTGTGCACAACATTGGCTAGGAGCAAAGTGTAGTATCTGTTATGTTTCACCTTTTCTGCCCTCGGTCAGTAAAGGAGAAATCCTTTTTGACTAATTTTTATTTTTGTTCTTATCCAGAGTAGCCCTTTTTGGGAGCTGGATTTTTCCCACATTAAAAACCTACTTTGTGTCTAACTCTGCCCTTGTGGGGAGACAAGTAAATTGGAACATATTGGAAAAATATTCTTTGCCAACATGCCATGGTCAATGAAGAAAAAATATTTTGTGTGGAGATGTATTTTATCAACAAATCATACATCATAACGCAGGTTAAATTTTGGTGGAAGTTTCAATGTCACTATGCGCCCTAAAAAATGTGGAATTTTTGACTGGGTTAAAAAAATCAGAAAGTTTGAAACTGAGTAAAACCTACATTCTAAAGATGCATTTATTTGGGTAGAAGAGTGATGAGTGCTAGGACAAAAAGGAATATTGATGCTAGACGATACTCAGTGGTGATATGTACAAGTTTGCCAAATGCCATAATGCCCGTTTGGAACATATTTTAGACAGAAAATGACTTTCATGCAAATCAACCTGATATGCGGATATACGGATAACTGAAACTTTGAACAATGATTATGCATAAGGTGATAGCATATAAATAACGTTGCAGTTTAAATTAGGATCGCTACATTGTTGCTAAGAATTGATTGTCTATAAATATATTTGGCATGTATCTTAGTTAATACAGGGCGGAACGATAATTTTGTCACCCTAAAGAAAGAAAACAACACTACAGTTTTATTTTAAAACTTTTATTGAAAAGAATCAATTCAGATAACTTGATCATGTAGTAGAGCTTACATCTATTCAATGTAGCTGCCTTCAGCCTCAATCACCGTCTCGATATGGGTCCGGAACTGGGAGCATGCTTTTTATACAAGTGCCGGCAGGAGCTCGGCAGATACTTTGCAAATGGCAGTGATCAGGCCATTTGATTGCACCAGGGGATCACCACACTCTTCAGCACATCCAAATGCACTTTGGTGTTGACTTTCAAGTTGACCGAAGATGTGAGGTGGCATGATGTGGCCCTCACTTAAACCGACACCAAAGACCATAACCATGGCTGGAAACTTTCTTTTCATTAACCTCGGCACATTCTTGTTATTCGTGGCAATCCAGCGATGCATTTTGAGGGTGCTAGCGATAGTCCTGTTTTCATAACTTGGATTGGTAGAGAGCATGAGTTGTACAATGGCGCATCTCCGATCTCGCTTGTTGAACATTGTGTCACTTTCAGACGTGATAGGCGGCTCCTATTTTGGCCAACTAGTAAATGATCTGCAACAAACAAAGAAAACCTGGGTGTGGCAGCAGGACTCAGCACCGGCCTACAAGCTTGGCTTCAGGAGTGCTACGACTTTGTACCCTTCTCTCATTGTCCTCCCTTCTCCTCCCGACCTGAACCCGCTGGACTACATCGTTTGGTCATATGTTGAGAACATCACCAACATGACTCCCACACCACCAAAACCAAAGACAGCCTGATCACCGTCATCCGACGAATATTCGCCGAGCCCCTGCCAGCGCTTGTAGAAAAGGTATGCTTCCAGTTCTGGGCCCGCATCGAGGCAGTGATTGAGGCTGAAAGTGGCTACATTGAATAGATGTCAGCTCTACTACATAATCAAGTTACCTGAATTGATTTTTTTCAATAAAAGTCTTAAAATAAAACTATAGTGTTATCTTCTTTAGGGTGACACTTTTATCATTCCACCTTTTAATGTATAAAAGTACAGAACAAAATTTTTTTTAAATTAATTTTTCTTTTTCTGTGTTTTTTTTTTTTTTTTCTTTTTTCTAGTCATTCAAAAATGGATTTCATTGAGATGTTTGGTTCTGCGCATCATGAGAATTCGCGATCTGTGGAACGCGAACTGCAGAGAGTGCTGTTAGAATTGAGAGAAGTGATCTCCGAAATAAAGTTGTCAAAAGGGACCAATGCCAGGTGAGTACTTTTGGTTGAAATCACAACAGCAAAAATATTTCGACACTTTGTGAAAATTATTTGTTCATGTCAATCAAACAAGACGAAAGCATCATTTTGTGTAATTTCCACATGTAGAAAATATCATCATCATTGTTCCTATTTACTTTGCCTCCCCACAAGGGCAACGTTAGACACCAGGGTTGTTTTTTAATGTGGAGAAAAGGAACAAAAATAAAAACTGTCTCAGTCGTGAAGGATTTCTTCTCCACTAACCGAGGACAAAATATTGAAGTATAGCACTGTAGATAGTGTAGATACTACACTTTGATCTTGCCCCGAAAGCCAAGAAATGGCATTTATTATTACTGTCATCATCACCATGTGTAACGCTGTCCAGGAACCAACACATTGTAGCCTCAGTCGCAAAGTAGACAAAGAATAGAAAAGAGAAAAGTACTTTAACTCACTTTTTCTTTGTAACGACGGCATTTATTTCCTCATTGTTATGGTCATGATGTCTCCCACGCACGTGATCGTCTTCTCTCATGTGATCTTGTTCCATGCTCCATGTCTTTCTCGTAATCGTCCTCTTTCTCCTTTTTATAATCTTTCTTCTTTCTTTATTGTTGATGTCATTTTGCATACATTTGCGTATAGCCGTCTGCGCTATATCAAACATGTCGAACAACTTTAAGAAAATAAGCTATCTCTTTATTTATCCGTTTTTCACAGTTCCACCTTTGTCACTTCCTCTCATGTTTTTTCTTGGTTTCTGCTATCTCAACTGTTCTACATCTACTAACCCAAGAATTCTCACCCATTTTTTTTTAACATGACCATACCATCAAAGTCTCCTGTTCTGCACACATCTCCCTATAATGTCCAGATTTAATCTTCCTCTGAGCCCACCAGAACTGAATCTGACTTTAAGACTTCACCTATTAGGGTTCCTGTGCAAGGAGTTTATAGTGAAGTAAGGGTTGCCACTAAGCTTCAGCTGTAACTGAAGCTTAGTGGCAAGAAGTTTAAGATAACTTGAAACAATGCTGGACTACTTACTAGTACTTAAGACGTTTGCCTGTTTCCCACCTGACTACTTGAATGTCTTCAAGTCCAACATAAACAAATTCCTGATGAACCGCCTCCTTAAGTAAGACACTTTATTCAATCTCCAATACTAACGATTACTATGATACTATCCCATTGATTACTGTACACGCAATAACCCTTATCCCTGAGTGGCTTCCAGGCCTTGATAAGTGGTCATCTCCATGTCAAAAAAAAAACATTCACCCAGGATGGGTTGAGCTGGCTTCTCTCACAGACCAGAAACAAAGGTCCATAGCGGCTGAGATAGTAATGGGCAACCAGAGCCACAACCGGTGATGTACACTGAACCGGAGTATGATTTAAGGTCTGTTTTGATGGCATGCAACTATGTCTTTAGCTGACCTCCCAGACGTTTTCACCAACATTGGAATGGTTCTAGAGCAGGGTTCCCCAACCTTTTTCAGCGAACGTCTCCCTAGAACACTTGAATACCTACCACCGTCCCTCTTCCTTACATGCATCCTTACATAATAAAATTGAAAATAAATAATTGAATATTCATAAAAGTTTATTCAACAAAATTGACATAGGAATCATAACAACTATAAATCAAGAGGGTCAATTAATATATCATACCATTGCTAATACAATAATCAATAAAATAAAAATCAGAATAATAATCTGAAAGTATCCTGTACCTCTATAAGGCCACCATTCGCCCATATATGGAGTATTGTTGTCACATTTGGGCTGGTGCATCTGCTACTAGTCTCTCGCTCCTAGACAAGGTTAAAAAAAGAGTCGCCAATCTGATAGGCTCTGAACTGGCATATAAGCTTCAGCCTCTGTCCCATCGACGAAACGTTGCATCCCTCTGCTTGTTCTACAAGTATTTTAATGGTGAATGCTCTGACGAACTGCAGACACTTGTGCCCCCACGACGTAGACACCCTCGACAAACCCGACAGGCAGCTAAATCCCACCCCCACACAGTAGAGATCCCTAGATGTAAAAGATCTTTCTACTCCAGTAGTTTCTTCCCCAGAACCGCTAGACTCTGGAATTCCATTCCAGGTTCCTGCTTCCCTAACTGTACTGACATGCAGAAGTTCAAGTGCAACGTGAACCGACATTTTGCTGCCCAAATCCCTACATAGTGCCCCAGTAGTTGCTGCCCCTGATAGTAGCCCCCTACGCCAAACTGGCAATGTGCCTTGTTTGGGATGAAAATGTAATAAAAAAATTTAAAAAAAAAAAAAAAATCACAAGAATCACCGATGGGCGGTACAGACCCCATTGGGAAACTGTTCTAGAGCTATTGTTCCGTGAATGAACTCTCCTGGATTGCAGTATGCACAAGCAGAGAAAGACTAATGTTTTTCTTCTCATAGATTAGTTGCACAATCAAGACCTGAGTTTAATCTGCTCTTCTATTTAATCAATAGCAAGAGAGGGAGAGGATATATGGGTTCATACCATTCTGAAGCGTATAATTAAAAGTAATTTAGTAGCCACAGTCCACACCTGTAACTGTTTCACCATGCCATTCCTGTTCGTATAAAAATTGGCAAAATATATTTCATGCTGGAGATCCGGTGGGTGGCGGGCATATTTTTGCTAGGCTGGTAGATCTGCTCATAATGTAAGGAGCATTTTTAGAATTTTATAATACTAGTAGGATGTCCGACATTGCCTGGTCATAAAATGTTTTAATATGATATTTTAATGTATGCAGATTTCGTATTTATTATTAAAAAGCCAATTTTCTATTGATCAATATATTGTACCCAATATAGAGTAGTGTATTCAAAAGTTTTAAAAAATATATATATAACTGAGGTGCTATCCGTTATAATCAAAACCAAAACATTTAGTTCTTTAGCGGTATTTGCTACCATATAATCTAAGGACATATAGATATCAAAACGTTAAAAATTAACATAGTCAGTTAAATATCTATTTTTCTCCAGTTCTCTTTAATACTATCCCAGTTTAATACTAAACCAGCAATAACAATGACATATATGCATAATATCAACTTAATGGCCAACTCCACTCTTATTCACTCATCTTAGGTGATTTGAATTTCTGGGTATTATTTTAGAAAAAGCGTGAACTCGAACTCGTAGAAAAAAATATATTGTTTTATTGATTTTGGTGTGCTGAAAAAGAATCTGAAAACTGTATCCGTCACAGATTGATAGTTTCGGAGATATTAATATATTTCTAATGGATTATTTTCTTTGTAAAATCAGCTATAATGGTGTAAGTCGGTTGATTGCACATGCGCACAAATGCCATTTCACTGATTTCATTTACGCTACGCATAAGCGTTAGTCATGTGACATTTCACAAGGTGCATGAATACATGGTGGACATTTTAAATCACAAGAAATATTTTCATAAAATAAAAAAAATGGTTTTCACCTCATTTAATAGTAAAAATAATGCTGTCAGTAAGTTTTCACAACCGGTTTACAAAAAACATTTTTACGTTTTCCGTTTTTTTTTTTGGAGGAGGGGTATTCAGTTATAGAACTTGTACAGCTTAACAGGTGCTTCTGCAGTTTAATTACCTGTTCTTCTGTAAGGAACATGCCAACAAACAATCATGAGGTTGCTTGCACGGCAACCGACAAGGCAAATCTGCTTGCTAGTTGGTTTGCCTCAAACTCCACGCTGGACCCGGCACACCACTCCCTCCCCGACCTTCCTTTGCGGACAGACGCCACACTAGACGATTTGAAAATCACCCCTTCTCAGTTGCATGGTATTATAAAAAAACCTAGACACCTCAAAAGCATGTGGATTAGATCTCATCCCGGCTGTGCTAATAAAAAAATGCTCTGCTGAGATTGCTCCAGTTCTCTCCAAACCATACAATAAATGCCTTAGCGAATCTTGCTTTCCAGGCTGCTGGAAAACCGCTTCTATGGTACCAATCTTCAAGAACTCTGGTGAAAGAACTGATCCACTAAATTATTGCCCCATTAGCCTCCTCCCACTTTTCGCCAAAATATTTGAGTCCTTAGTTAATCAAGCCCTAGTCCAACACCTAACAGCTGCTAAACTCTTACCGACAAACAATATGGATTCAGACAAGCCTGTTCAACAGCAGATATCTTAACTGTAGTCTCTGAACGTATATACCGTTCACTGGACAAAACAGGGGAGGGTAGAGCGGTAGCCCTTGATATATCTAAGGCTTTTGACAGGGTATGGCATGATGGTCTTCTAAGGAAAATTAGATCATATGGTATCACTGGAAGAATACTCAATGACAAGTGTACATCTAAACAATATGATATAAATGCAGGAGTACCCCAGGGGTCTGTCCTTGGACCTTTATTGTTCCTGATATTCATAAATAACCTCCCTGATAAAACTGTTTCAGAGATGGGTATATTTGCCGATGACACCACCCTCTATAACAGGCATGAGGGGAAAGCAAATGAACACATGTCTAAGGAAATGGCTGCGGCCGCCCCTGCTGGCCCCACTCCGCCCCCGCCAATGTAGACACAGAATTTTTGTGAAATATTAATCAGTACTCTGCTCGATGAATGTCAGCATATTACTTACGGAAAAACGGGTAATTATGTTTTTGTGTAAATTATGTTTTTATGTAAACCGCTCATGAAAACTTAATTTTTTAGAACAATTAAAAAGCAACACACAAAAAGTGAACCACATTAAAAAAAAACTACCCGCTAAAAATTCCTTTGCAATGTGACAAGTCGCATGACACTCATGCGCACGCAAATGCAAGAACCAAAATTCCGTAAACAAATACAATGATGCGTTGTGGTATTTACTTTTTACTTTCAGAAACTAATAAAATGTTAATTTTTGAAAATAAATGTTAGTTCTCTTCGGTCTTTGTCGTTGAGACACTTGTAGTCTGTCTAAACTGTACGAACGAACTGACTAAACCAAGATGGCCGACTCCTATTTATATCACCACAAGCAAGGGAGGTAACCATGTAACTGAAGCAAGGGAGGTAACCAATGTCTACATTAACATTGCTGCTGTCCTCAAGTGAATAATTTATTTCTGATTTAACAAGTCCCTTAGAAGCTCAGACGAAGCTCCTGCCTTGGTCAAACAATCAGAGACCTGATCACAACCCTTGATCCATTCTATCTGTATCTCTCCTCTACTCTTCATTTCCTTCAGCCTTGCTACATCTATTCTCAATCGTCGATCGCTTACCAGATTGTTGGAATTCAATGTCTCCACAAGTGATGCATTATCTGTCTTGCAGAGAACGTCTGGCAATTTAGATAACTGAAATACCTCTTGTATCATAACCGCAGTCAAAACACCAGCATCAGCTCCCTCATTCAGAGCAAGAGTCTCTGAGGCCAATGGGCTTTTTGTCACTCTGTCCAATTTCTTTGACGCCCAACACATGGGGGCCATTTTGTCAGTACTTCCTCCAATAAAGACAACAAAACCACCCTGTGAAGATCCATCTTCCAGACTGGCATAAGAGGCATCAGTATAACACAAAATGTGTAAATCTGAGGGCTTTCCCAATTTTGGAAATGTTATAGAACTCTTCTTGGATTTCAATTTTGATAAGGCTTTATTCGCCTCAAATAAGGCTTTTACTTTGGGATGCTTTCCAGTGTTGCTCATTTTACACACATCAAAAGCTATATCAGGGCGTGTTTGAGTTGAAACCCACATCATCTGACCTGCAAGTCTCTTCAACTCATGCTTTTCTTCTTCATTCAGTTCATCATTTTTCCTCAGTATCCTCCCTTTGCTTATTTCTATTGGAGATATGGAAGATACATATAGATCTTGTTCTACAGTGATCCCATTTTCCTGTTGATTAACATTCAGTCCAACATATTTGAATGTTCCACTTTCATGAGATCCCACCTTAAATTTTTCTTTCAATGTTGCAATCACATCCCTTTCAAACTCTGTGTTTCCACAGAAAACAAAATCATCCACGTGCATAGCAAGAATTCCAGTCAAATTTCCTTTAATATCATGCCACAAAAACAATGCATTATCATAAGCACTTGCTACTCCTTTTAATTCAATCAAAGCCTGAGTAACTCTCTTGTACCATGCCCGTGGAGCATCATTCAATCCATAGATGCATCTTTTTAATTTCCACACTTGAGATTTAGGACAAACATCAGATGGTGGCCTCAGGTACATATCTCTCTCTAAAATACCACCTTGCAAAAAGGCTGAGGTAAAATCTATGGTCTGCAGCATCCAATTCTTTATTGATGCGGTTAGCATGACCATTCGCATAGCTTCACGGCTATATGTTGGGGAGTCCGTTTTCAGATTACTATTTTCTTCATAGCCTCGTGCTACAAGGCGAGCTTTCATTGTTTTCTGATTATCCTTGAATTTTTCAGTAATCACCCATCTTGTGGATATTGTTTTTTGACCTGTGTATGGCACACATTCAAATACTTCATAGGTGTTCATGTTTTTTATTTCTTTATGCTTGGCATCCATTACAGCTTTCGACTGCTCTTGTTCAGCGGTGAGCAGGACTACATTTTCCTGTTCAGTATATTGGGGCACTTCTCTCCAATGATCAATATGATTCCAGTTGATACAAACTTGATCCTCGTTTTCATCCTCAGGTTCTATATTGATCCAATGACTATATTTGCCAGTTGATTTAGGCTGTACTGACATAACCTTTCCTTTCTTCCACTCCCTACTTCCATTTATTTTATAAGTTATGGTCTTATTTCGGCCAGGTTTTTCAGTCTTATCTCTTAAACTGGTAGAACTATCAACAACTTCTTCTCTGTCTATATCTTCACTTTCTACCACTTGATTCTGCAACTCCTCCTCCTCAACTGAAAGGTATTCATTCTTCCCTTCTGTAGTGTTTCCCAGCATTTCAGCTTTTTTTGTTCTTTTTTCGTTGTTTTTATTCACTTTCATCAATTGGCACGGATGCATCCTATAAAATGCTCCGCCATGTCTGATTAAGACAAACTGGCCTTCTCTGCCTAACACTTTTGCTGGACCACGCCATCCTTTAAAACCCTGCCTCCGATAATAGATTTGGTCTCCGGTAGCATAATCTTCATCAGCATAAGTTCTGACATTAGACCTGAGAGCTCTCCTAATTCTCTCACTGGACTCAGCTTCCAAAAAGTTTCTCCTTGCACTATGGAGAGCATTTAAATTTTTTCTCACCATGTCACTTGTAGTAGAGGACTCCATAGCAGGTAACTGGTCTGTCAGAATTGAGGGTGTATTTACATTGAAACCGAATACAAGTTCATTTGGACTGTGTC
The DNA here is from genome assembly GCF_053919585.1 of Euprymna scolopes. Taxonomy (NCBI): domain Eukaryota; kingdom Metazoa; phylum Mollusca; class Cephalopoda; order Sepiida; family Sepiolidae; genus Euprymna; species Euprymna scolopes. The sequence goes on along the minus strand of NC_136499.1, from coordinate 124,444,454 downwards.
CAGAGTAATTGAGGAGGGCATTTTTTGCACATATAGCCCATGCCAAGGCAATTTCAGGTTCACACTTCTCATCGTCAATTGTTTTTTTCATTGCCTCAGCAACTATCAAATTATGACGTTCTACAGTACCGTTGCTGAATGGACTTTCTGCGGCAGTAGTACAGGTCTCTATGTTGAGTTTTTCATTCATCTGTCTATAGTGTTCGTTGTTGAATTCACCCCCATTATCACTCAGAAAACGAACAGGAGATCCGAAATAGGTAATCCACATCATAAAGATGTTTTTGATGATCTCCTCCTTCTTCTTTGTTTTGATCAATGTTGCCGCTGAATACCTGGTAGCGGCATCAATGAGATGTAGTATCCACACCTCATTGTGGATGAACTCTTTCAAATCCATGCAAACTGTGTGATTAAATCTATTGCCAAGAGGCAATCCCACAACCGGTCGCAGTGGAGCTTTTTTAAATCTAAGGCAAATTTGACAGTTTTCACAAACCTCCTCAATCGCCTTTATAAATTCCTTGTCATTGAATTTGCCACTTTTTTTAACCAAGGAAACAAGTTTTTCCTTCGAGGCATGAGCAAACTGTCGATGAAGTTTTTCTGCTTTTTTTTTTTTTCTGTGAAAGAACACTGACCAAAATTCTGAACATGTAATACAATGTTCTTAGTACCACTATGATCCAACAACTTATTTGTTAAGGGGAGACAATAGTGCCCTGAAGTTGTGGTCTTTAGTTCAATACATTTATCAAAAATCCAGCACATATCTTTCCGGAAATCTAGCACTATTCCTGCTGTCTTCATTGATTTGTGACTTAATAGAAGAGGCAAATCGTTTTTCACAATATCTGCTTCGATATAAACTCTTATACCTCCGAGTGTAACCGGAAATTTAGCAACTTTAATTGCTGTGACAGCCACTCCATCACCAAAACAAAAACTCCGGTCTGAGTTCGTATACTTCACTAGTTGCAGGTCACTTTCATTTAAAGTATCTAAATAAACATCAAGCCACACTTCGCCAGCCAGTGTGCGAGTACAAGCAGAATCCAAGACTGCCATTCCAAATGTTTCCTTTACAAGATTTGAGATTTTTTCATTTGTACTGTTCAAATAAATATTTTCTTGAATGAACAACGTAATGTGTATTTGTTCTGTCGCTTCCGTAAACCTGGGCGTATTTCTAGGACACTCTCTAATTAGATGGTTCGGAGACTGACATTTGTAACACAACAACACGTTTCCACTTCGGTCACATGGATTAGATTGTCCTCGACGAAAACGCCTTTTGTTGTTACCCGGTTTAGAATAATTATAGTTGACGATTTCGGGCTCTGATTTCACTGCCGGTACATTTTCATCACGATAAATGTCACCAAATACTTTCTTTATCGATTCCTTCATGTTTTGATACGTCAAAACAGAACACGTTGTCCGCGCTAATTTTTCGTTCTCTTCCGATATGTTAACCGCGTTCAAAACAAGAAAAGCTTGCACTCCTTCCGGTAGAATAATGTAGAATTTTTTTAATCTTTGGTACAAAAACTCATAACGAACAAGAAAGTCATTTATACTGGTACCTGACGATCTTTTATAAGTGTAAAATTCCTTAAAAGTCATGTAAGCGCGCGTGTGTTCATCCTTTAAATATATGTCATCCAGTTTCTTTATTAAGATCTTCAAGCCATCTCGTCCGCCGATGTCACTTGTTGGCAATTCACGGACACATTCTCTAATATTCGGTGGTAGCGTCAAAAACACTGCTGGCCCTTTTTTTTCCTCAGAAAGATCCGTGAACAACGACCACATTTCAACGTCTTGTTTCCAGTTCTCGTAAACATCCTCCCCCTCCAACAATGGAGGTTGTTTGTTCGAAGTTGCCATATCCGATATCCGATCTGTCTAGTGCTACAGACAAGCTGTACAAAAAAAAAAAAATTTTTTTTTTTTTTTTTTTTTTTTTTTTTCGTTTTGTTGCACACAGAGGGATATCTCTGCTACCATTTGTTGAGACACTTGTAGTCTGTCTAAACTGTACGAACGAACTGACTAAACCAAGATGGCCGACTCCTATTTATATCACCACAAGCAAGGGAGGTAACCATGTAACTGAAGCAAGGGAGGTAACCAATGTCTACATTAACATGTGCGCATGCATAATCAGATGACTTACACTATTATAGTTGATTATACAAAGAAAATAATCCCTTAGAAAAATATTAATATTTCTAAAACCATTAATTTGCGATAGATACGGTTCTCAGATTCTTTTTCAGCACACCGAAATCTACAAGAAAAATATTTTGTTTTTTAATTCGAGTTCACGCTTTTTCTAAAATTTTACCAATTTCTGAATAGAGCTGCAGAAAATGATGGCCTCAGGATTGTCTTTTTTTTTTTTCTTTTTTTTTTTTTTTTTTTTTTTACATAAGAGTCCCCACTTATAAAGGCCCAGAGACCACTCGAGGATAAGGGTTAAAGAGTGTACCATATCAGAATCATAGTAATCATTAGTAATGGATATTCGGTAAATTTGTTAATTTAAGTGGAACGGCTCATCAAGAACTTGTTTGCATTTGACTTGAAGATGGCCAAATTGTAGTCAGCTGGAAAGCAGGCTAATGGAAGACAGTTCCACAGGCATGCCGTTCTAAGAAATAAATTTTGTTCATGGAATCTACGTTTAGGTTTAGCGCAGGTAAACAGTAGGGGAATTTATTAATAGTGTTTTCAGCTAGATGAGTGTTTTTTGTGAAAGTTTAGCGAAAGTTTGCATGAAGTCCACCCTTCTCATATTTGTTAACCTGCAATATTTCAGGTTCTTTTTCCCTGACACTGAGAACAGCAATGCTAAGTTTATATAAAGTCAAGGTTTTGCTCAAGATGTTACAAAAACAATGTTGCCAAGTTCACTCCATTAATTTGTAGCCCCATGTCTTTGCTTACCACACACAGGAGCAAAGATGCCCTCACGATGATGGATTTCAATGATGACTCCTCTTGGAATTGTCTACTAATGCCATGTTAGCCAGGTAGCTCCGGCGCTACCACAATGCCACCGTCCCCCTCCCCCTCTACATCTGCATTTAATACTTTCCATATACACACTTATTTTAAAGATTATCTATATATTAATAAGATAGTGTGTGTGTTATTTTCTGTGTCACGCTTGCATCTGGGTCGTTTAATTGTTATGTACTTGCATTTCTTGTCATAAATAATTATACCAAGAATTTTTCATAAGTTTTGGTTTCTATTATGGCTGAAGGAACTCAAGTTATATATATATACATACATATATATATTTCATAAGTTTTTATTTCGGTTTCGATTCAAGCTGATGCACCCAAGTCATATGGATATATTTTTTTATTTTTGAAATCGCAACTTTATAATACATAAAAATCGATAGAACATTAACTCTATGATGATATATACAAAATCTGCAAGAATTAAAATATCATATTTAAGTGTACTTTACAACTGGGCTTTGCTGGGCATTCGTGCTAGCTTAGATAAATACTTTTGCATTTTTTAACAAAAAAGCTACAATAATATCAAACCGTCTCCATTTACACTGAACATCTACAGAATGCCAACATCAATATATTACATATGAATGAGTCCTCTGTGGAATTTCCACAGGTCCTGCTAGTTATTATTATTATTATTATTATTATAAGCCTGGGTTAATGTTCAGAGAAGAGATGGAGAAAAGTATCAATTAAAGATGGGCAATAATTAATAGAATACTAGCAGGACCCATATCCAAGCATTGCCTGAGAAAAGAGAGGAAATCAAGAATTGTCATCTCCGGAAATAAGTTGACTGGAACCCCCTCCTAAAAAAAAACAATTTATGAATAGAATTGTGTTATAGTTAAATGAAATAAGTCACTGAATTATATATATATATATATATATATATATATATATATATATATATATATATATATATATATATATATATAACTAAAAGCGCCACCTGATGTTGCCCAGTGCAAAAGTGTAACATATTTGTCTTAAAACTTCTATCTCTCTCTATCTCTATCTTCCTCCTTCCCTCTCTCTAACCCTCTTCTTCATACACCCTGCTCATATTTCTCCGGACATAGAAACATACAACTCGCTTTATATAACAGATTCCTTAAGAAATGAGTCAAACTTTTTTTCTAAATTAATGCATAAGAAGATTGAAAATTGCAGAAATCCAATTCCTCTTAATAAAACCTGGTCCAGAATAAATAATCTTTTTGTAATCTTTATATATTCATCCAGGGTAATGCAGATCAAGAATATACCAACTTTGTGGATGGTTGTTTTGTAATTTTTTATTTTTAGCTAGACATATATACATGCATACACACAAGCAGCATTCACCTTAGATGAGTTGAACTGGTTTCCTTTGAAGAAGGAAGTTTCATGGAAATATGAAATTTACAAGTAGGCCCCAGTCACATACGTCCCTTTTGTCATAATTATGTAAGGAACAGCTTCTACACTGAACTATTGAAAACAACATGTAAGAATTACAAGAAAAACAAACCCAGTTTCTTGTGAAACAGTGCGTATTCTCTCCTAATTACCCAACATTGTCTGGAAACAGGAATGGGTTACCCCACAAGTGAAAAATAGCCGATAACTTTTATTATATACAAGTTATCGGCACATGCCTTTTTTAACTGATATACATTTATTTTAATGTTAAGATGAGCCACATTTGTTATAATCCTTAAAAACTATATGTGTGCAAGGTGTACTGTTTTGATTCAGCTCTGTTTTAACTTTGAAAAGCTGATGTTTATATAAAATGTTTTTTTTTATATATTTCAGTATTTATCTCAATGCATTAGTAGAGCTTAGTAGTATAACATGTACTTATTGCAAGCAAGCTACACAGAAACTGTTTCACCCCTGGAAAAATATTACTATGCTAAAAGGCAAAGATTACGATTCTAAAATCCATATTTGAAGCACACACGCATGCAATTTCAATTATGCACTGGTTACTTGCCCTTGTCGTGATTCTCGTTTTAGCCGACAGATGGCATCCTACTTCCTGTTCTGTTTCTCTCTCTCTCTTTCTTTCTTTCCATTCGAGCTGTCGATGCGAACACGTTTTTTTTTTGTCCAGCTGCAATGTAATATAAGCAATTTTTCATGCGTGCCTTGACAGCCGTGTATCATTTAAGGTAAAACGAATCATATACCATGATCCTCGCATAGATGATGAACAATTCAGTACATATTTATTGAACTATTGCGGGCAACAACATGCGTGTACACAAACACACCCTGTATTGTTCAATATTTCTGTGTAAATGAAATAATCCTCGTATATATGTAAATGCGTAACCCTGTTTTGACATGCTTATTTTAATGCTTCTTTAAATGTACTTTGGTTGTCATAATACCAGCATATTTCGTGTACTCATTTCGTGCTGAGTTTGTCTCCTACAAGGATGGCTAACGTGTACCATCCACAACAAAGTTTACAGTGAGAGGTAGGCCCCAAAATTGTGCATATTCTCTTCTGATGACCCAGCATTTACTGGAAACAGGAATGGTTTACTCTACAAGTGAACAGCCGATAGACTTTATTATATACAAGTTCAGAGGGAGAGATAGGTCCTGAAACAGTGTGTGTTCTCTCCTCATTACCCGACATTATCTAGAGACCAGAATGGATTACCCTACAGCCAATAAACTTGATTATATACATGTAAGGTATGATATTCAAAATAAATTATTAAGGAACAATTTCAATTGTACAGTAAATATTAATAATAAAATAGCCTCGATAAAAACATGTCTACAAAGGATGTATAAATCCACATTTTAAGTGGAATTATTTTGTATATTGGATTAATGAAAGGTTTATTTCTTTTTTCAGTACTGTTCCTGTTCCACACGATATAAAATATTATAGAAAGGAAAAACAATATGTGATTGAAAGAATATTAAAGGTATGTTTGTTGATGAGATTTACCCATGACCGCACGTGTCATATTGACAATTTTTTTTTTTTTTTTAGCAGCATCCTTTCTTGAGTTAATAATTGTTCAACAAACATCAGTGTTTGGGCCAGGGCAGTGTTGGTGGGACTACAACATAAATAGACACCCTGGATTTTGTTTAGAATTTAATTAAGATTGTTTTTGTTTTTTTTTTAAACCCTTGACGATTGAACTTGTTTTTCAGCTTCTTAAGGCAACACTGTTTAACTATCGACTTATAATCGTCGCTTGAATGTAAAAAATTAATAAACATGTCATATTGGTATTAAAGCATCTGGTCTGAAATGCTACGAAATGCAAAATAAGTTGCTCTTCTGTAATTAAGAACTTTAAAAAAATGGTATTTTTTTAGATTAGGTCCACCTCCACAATTTTCTTTTAAATGGCGACTTTTATAGGTTTTCAACTATGCTTAATATGGGAATCGCATTGAAATTTTGCAGAAATAAGTAGTTATCGAGATATAAAAAGTTGTTTTATGCATTGTATTCTTTGGTGGCCATCTTTGTTACACGCATAGATTTGTTTATGGTGCGCGTGCATGTGCGTAACAAAGATGGCCGCCAAAGAATACAATACATAATACTTTTTATATCTCGATAACTACTTATTTCTGCAACATCTCAATGCGATTTCCGTATTCAGCATAGAAAACTTATAAAAGTCGTCATTTACAAGAAAATAGCGAAGGTGGACCTAATCTAAAAATTTACCAAAAAAATTAGTACAAACCTGTTTGAGTGCAGGCTGTAGAGTTCCATGTCGACAAAAAAAAAAAAAAAAAAAAAATGGAGAAAAAAAGAAACAAAATGGCTATCTTTTTTTCTTTATATGCTTGCAATATTGTCACCTAACATGCAAATAAGATGCTTCTGGTTTGAAATAAAAAAGACTGATTTTTTTTTTCAGAGATTGCGTTGATTTTAGATTTTGAGGAGTAAGTGTTGTCAGCAGTGCATTGTGTTTTAGAGTTGAGTTTTTGCTAGCAGAGCGTGGAGATTGAACTGTGTTCTGTTATCAACCAATCAGAAACCAGAATTGCTCCTTTAAAAATATAATCTTAGCATTCCAGCACATATTTTTTTCATGTCAATATGAGAAGGATCTTTTGCTCTTTGCCTGCATGATTATAAAGTCTAGGACCTGTACAGAACAGCTACCCACTGAAAATTCTTCATCTCCGAGACTTGTATAGAATAACTACCCATCAGAGACTCTTTTTAAATTAAACATGGCATCCAATTCAAGATTTTATATCTTTTTTTTACTCTTATTCACCCCAAACAAGGCACATTGCCACTTGGATGTAAGGACTACTATTTTGGATCATGTCTACAGGAGCACTATGTAGGGAGTTGAGCAGTGAAATCTGTTCACATTACATTTAAGCTTCTCAAATGCACCTGTGATGTTAGGCTGTTTAATTTATTTTTGGCAAAATCGCCTGTTCCTTCATTCATCGGATTATTTCAAGTTCGATACTTATCAAAGACATTTTAGTAGAAAACTTCTCTAAGAACACTGCTAGTGACATAAAGTACCTTTGTGCGAAATTTCATAAAAATTGGCTCAGCCGTTTTCAAGTCTATAGGGAACAAGCTCACACACACACACACACACATACATACATACAGATAAAGTTCCTTTTATATAATAGTAGATATATATATATTTTTACTTGTGCCCCAAAAAACAAATTGCCACTTTGAGGTAAGAGGAACTATTTGGGACCATGTTTAGGGGAGATGAGCAAGATGTTGGTTTACATTACATTTAAACTTCTGCATGTTAGTACAGACAGGGAAGCAGAAAACAAGGAGGACATCCCAAAGTTTAGTAGTTTGAGGGAAGAAACTAATAGAGTAGAGGGCTTTCTTGTATCTAGGGAGCTCAACAGTGAAGGGGGGAGATTTTGCTGCTTGTCAGATTAGTTGGGAGCACAAGTGCTATGAGTTCATCAAAGCATATTCCATTAAAGTACTTGTAAAATAGGCAAGGGAATGCAACATTATGGAATTAGGACAGGGGTTGGAACTTGGTTGATAGTGTGGGATCTATTAAATTTGAGACTCTTTTGAACCCTATCTAATGATTTCCTGACTTTGTTTGGTGCTCCTTTTTTTTTTTTTTTTTTTTTTTTTTGTTGCTTTATTTGTGTTACACATTTTTGCTGCCATGATTTTTGATGACGTCAAGAAATATAATGATCAAAGAATGCTTAATCTGGTTGCTGACGCCATTGCAATCATTCTCAAGGTTGAATGCAATTGCATTATGTCGCAGCAAATAGGCAGTTGCGCTGCATCAAACTAGAAATGTATAAATAAAGATAATTTCAATCAAGATGCAAGTAATAAGTTTCACAATGAAAACGGAAAAAACAATAAAATAAAAAAAAAAGACAAGTTTCTATTAATGGTGTTTGAGCTTAAAGCTTCATTAAGCAAGCACTGAAATAAAACTGCACACAATAACAAATAAGACAGTCATTACTGAACACAAACCAGAAAGTGAAATGTACTACTTACCAGAGAGCTCATTGTTCAATCTACTTGGCATAACATTTACAGGCAATATGAATTGGAATAAATCTATTGAGGACATTGCTAAGACTGCTAAAAAAAAAAAAAGTGGGCTTCCTCTACCATGCTAGAAATTTACTCACACGTGAGAGTATGCTATATTTCTAGGAAAACCACATTTCATTAATGAACAGTGCTGTCTCTTATGCAATATATGATACTTTTAACAGTGTCTCTTCAAAGCATGATTAAATTAAATATAGTGTCTCCTCTTAGATTAGTGAAAGCCAATTATTATACTTAGATCGGCCATTTTTGTTTACATATATTTATAAATGAATAATATATCTATATATCTATAAAAGTGAGAATGTGTGTGAGAGCACTTCTCAACCTATATACTTAACAAATTTTTTGATCTACAGACTTGGAATTTGGTATATAGTGTATTCAGACATGTGGAGAACATTTTAATTGGTTTTCATCTAGAAAAACCTGGCTGCTAAATAGTAAAAATTGGAAAATTGGTAGTTGGGTTTTTTTCAGATTTTTATCTGTTTGTCAACTGTTGTACAAGGTTTGTAAACATGTTTTAAACATTGTGTCAAGTTAGACTAATGGTTATCGTACTTGAATCACTATCTTTAGGTTTTGGTTTTGATCTCAGCTCGAGTATATATATTTTTTTCACTTACAAAAGTGAACTGCTTAGAAAAAACATAATACTCGCATGCACATGTCTCAGTGTCTATCTGATTTTTTTTTTCTACTTAATTTTTTTTAAAGGAATACCTGGCAAGTCAGGTATATTTTCTAGCATATATATATATATAAGTAAATTCTTGGTACAGCAAAATGGAAGGAGAAATTTCAAAGGAAACATAATTTAATTTAAATACCAGAAAAAACAAAAAAAAACAAGAAATGGGCAGGTGAAATTATTAAAATTTCCTTAAGGCCTTATCGTCTGACCCTCTAAGAGGAAACGTCAGAATGATAAATTAAAAACTAAGAATCGAATGAGGAAAGAGGGAAATTGGTTTCAGTTGGAAATATATATATATGGTGTCCACAAAGTCTGACTACATTATGTAGCCAGACTTTGTGGGCACCGTATAGTAGATTATGTAACCAGACTTGTTCCTTGCTAATAGTCAGATGGTTTTGTGGCCAGGTTCGAATCTCCCAACCAGCTGTAATCATAACTCCCTGCATTGATAGATTCCTGAAAGGATGAAACATTAATGTCCATAGGTATTAAAAAAATTATCATAGTAATATTTTTATATATATGTGTATATATATATATATATATATATATATATATATATATACACTGTGCCCACAAAGTCTGGCTACTTAATGTTGTCAGACTTTGTGGACACCCTGTATGTATATATATATATATATATATATATATATATATATATATATATATATATATTTATTCCAATCTTATAAACCCTTTTAGGTACACACAATTGCATTAAACAATCTAATAATTACAATATGTTGTACAGTTTTTCATTATTTTTATTTATACCTTAATAGCAATTGAAAATTATTTTCCAAACAGGTGAACCATGCCCATCCTTTGGTCAAGCAAGCCGATATTCTTATGGAAGAAATGCAAAATGCAGAGAAACCGGAATATACAAAGAAAAGCCTTCCACTTCTTTTATATCAGGTCAGAGTTCACGCTTACGCTTTTTTTTATTTCTTCCCTTAATTCAAAACTTTGAAAAGAATTATTAGAATTTGGATTGTCTGGATTATTTGGACTGCTATTCTCATTTTGGAAACAAATGGAAAAAGAAGTACCCATAAACTCGTGATGCAATCGATAAAGGCATTGATTAAAAATAGGTTCTAAATAACAGTCTTCTCTAGATTGAAGATTGAATCTTTATTACAAACTAGGGGAAAAGGGGGCTCCTGGCATTGCCCGAGTGTAAAATACAGTTAAATATGATATATATTATAAGAGTTAATTAAGACAGGGTTTTGGGTGCCATCTTATGTTATTAAAAGAAAAAAGAATGCCGCATGGTGAGCATGCATAAGAAAGTTGAGAATGTTAACAGATTAGAGAGAGAAAACGTTATTACAAGAAAAAAATGCCATGTGTTGAACGCAAACTTGCAAAACTTAACTTCATAAGCGAACACTCTATTGGTTCAACCAAGATGTCACTGATGTTATCGCATTGCAAATTTAGCTTTTTAAAGTGAAACAATGAATCAACCATTCATGCAGGCACGATTAACAAACAGCGTCAAAATCAAGATTTTGTTCTTGACTCCCCACCCTTCAGATAAACCGACATTTCTACATGAAATAATTTACCATTTTTTTTCGAATTTTTTGATATTATGTGTTCAAGAGATTGCTCTTTCTAATAATATCGGATTCTGGCATGTTCAATGCAGATGACAAGAGTTTTTACTGAACATAGAAACACTAACGCACTGTCATCTAAGCTTTAACCTCTGTCCCATCGATGAAATGTTACATCCCTCTGCCTGTTTTACAAGTATTTTAATGGTGGATGCTCCGACGAACTAGAAACCCTTGTACCCCCTCGGTGTAAATACCCCTGAAAAACCTGTCAAGCAGCAAAATTCCACCCCTACACAGTAGAAATTCCTGGATGTAAGAAAGTTTTCTACTCTAATAGTTTCTTCCCTAGAACTACTAGACTTAAGGATTCCCTTCCGGGTTTCTGCTTCCCCAACTGTACTGACATGCAGAAGTTCAAATGTAATGTGAACAGACATCTTGCTACGAAACTCCCTACATAGTATCCCTGCAACTTATGTCCTCTGTGGGCCATTGCTTGCTTTCTTCTCATCTTCAACGATCGGCCGATTCCATCTTTTAAAAAATGAGATGATAGGTGAATATATATATATATATATATATATAGCTTAGTGAGAAGAGAGTAAGTTCAATTCCATAAGAGGAGACTTATCGGGATAATATAAAGCTCAACAAGTTTCATTGAAGCTTATATATATATATATATATATATATATATATATATATTTGAATCTTGTCTTCACTGATCAGGCGATTCCATCTTTTAAAAAAGTGATGATGGGTGAATTTATGTATATGTGGGCGTGGCTCAGAGGCTAAGAAATGAAGATGGAGAGTTGTATCTTTTGGTTTCGATTCTAGCTGATGGCACCCAAGTTATATATATATATATATATATTTAGTTTTGACTTCACTACTATATTTAAATTGTGTCTCTAATAATAATCTGCATGAATTATACTATCATATTCAAGCATATTTTCCGTCCGAGCAAGACCGGGCGGCCTGCTAGTAATTTCTATTATCATTTCTTCTTTTTCATTTTTCCGCCAGCACTTTACAGATCGTATTCATCATTTGGTGCAGTGCAAACACCAACATTTGCTGCGATGGAAACGTTTCTGTACGAACACAAAAAACATGGAGACAGTTTTTCCACTATACACTGAAAAACTCCGGTAATGCAGCAACACTTGTTTCTTGTTTTTTTTTTTAAATAAAAAAATAATTTTTAAGCTGAAAATTTGTAGGCTTCACAACATAAATCTAGTATGAATTATTGAGTTATCTCCCTTTGTTCCTTGACATTTTTTTTTTAAATAATAAAAATATCGGTACTTGTACAGTTTAATCAAGATATTAAAAAATGAAAATATCAAAAAAAATAAAAAAAAAAAGTTTAAATTGTACATATCCGTTATGGAATGAAGTTCTCCAGAAAAACCTTCACTTAATTTCATCAAGTAGTTTTTGTTTTGCAGCGAAAAAACAATTTGTTATAATACCGAGCAAAATGTTCGATTTTTAGGAACAAAAGCTAGTATTAAAGATGGGGAAGGAGTGTTGGCGCTTTAAACCGAGTTATTTCCCTGTGGCTTTTCTAAACTCCAAACAAAATTTTGAAAAAAATCCAAGATGTCTGCCTTCAACGCGCTCTCATAAAAACATGTTTTTTCCGCTGTAAAAAAAAAACTACTCGATCAAATTAAGTGAATTTTTCTTTTTCGAAGATCTTCAGTTCAAAACGGATACGTATAATCTAGAAGTGCAAGCCTCTTAGACCTTTTTCTCTCAACTTCCCCTGAGCTATGTTCATGTACCGTTCATTCTCCTCTAGGATCCTCCGACTACTCCGTCGTATCAGTTAAGATAAAAACGAAATGTAAGAAGCCATCAGACGTACCCCTCCACCGTACTGTATACCGATACTCTATGGCTGACTGGGATAGCTTCCGTACATTCACATCTGATTTACCTCTGCACTCCATGTTTAAAAAGGAAGTGTCCTCTATAGTATCAGATCTGACCGAATGGTTAATTGTAGGCATAGACCAATTCATACCATCTAAAAAATTCCAACAAAAACCTAACAGCCAGCCATGGTTCTCCCCAGAATGTGCTGCTGCTATCGCGCACAGAAATCACTTTTTCCATAGCTACCAACGTAATAGATGCACTGAGACTAAAGCTGCTTTCAGGACTGCCAGCAACCACTGTAAAAGAGTAATAAAAAATGCAAGAGAGCTATATGCCCAGTCTGTTAAATCCAAGGTAGCTGATCAGCGGCTTGGTTCCCACCAGTTTTGGCAAATAACAAATAGGATCCTGAACAGAAGTGTGCGTTCTATCCCAACCATTATCAATGGACCAGAGGTTATCTCGTCAGCGTCAGACAAGGCCAAACTATTTGCAAAGAACTTTGCAGCTAATTCTACCCGATGCGACGAAGGCCATCAACTCCCCATATTTCCTCCTATAACACAGAACAAGCTAGGTAACATACAAATATCCGTGCATGAGGTCACCAAGCTAATAAAAAACCTAGATTCCAGTAAAGCAACTGGCCCTGATGGCATCCCAATTATAGTGTTAAAAAAGCTTCAACCAGAACTTGCTCCCATACTTACGAAACTATTTAAGCGCTGCCTTAAGGAGAAGTGCTTTCCGACCCCCTGGAAGACCTCATCAGTTTGCCCTGTATTTAAGAATTCAGGTGATAAGTCATCTCCCTCTCAGTACAGACCAATAAGTCTTCTCTGTGTTGAGTAAGTTGCTGGAATCAATATTAAATAGAGAAATAGTCAACCACCTCAGCAGGAATAACCTTCTTAGTGACACACAATATGGTTTCCGCTCTGCAAGATCTACCGCAGATGTGCTGACGGTTATATCCCACAGGATTAGTGAATCTCTTGACAAAGGCTTCCTTTCTAGGGCAATTGCTCTTGACATATCAAAGGCCTTTGACAAAGTATGGCATAAGGGTCTACTTCACAAGATTTCCAGCTACGGTATAACTGGAAATGTTTTCTCAATCATTAAATCATTTCTCTCCGATGGGCTCATAAGAGTAGTGGTAGATGGACAAAAATCGGAGGCCTGCAATATAAATGCTGGAGTCCCTCAGGGGTCAATCCTGGGCCCAACTCTCTTCCTGATCTACATCAATGACCTCCCTAAACACATACTTAAATCATTCGTTGACATCTATGCTGATGACACGACCATCTACGGCAACACATCAAAGGCTGTAAATGACGAAGTTCTCTCTGATTCTCTCTCCTCTGATCTCGAGCGCGTGGTTCAGTGGGGGAAGATGTGGCTAGTTACCTTTAATGTATCCAAAACCAAACTCCTATCCTTACATCATCAACGCTCTGATCCCCAGCTGGCATCAATTGTGATGGATGGCTCTCGTCTGGGTGAGGCCCCGTGTTTTAACAAGCTTCTGGGTTTGACCTTTACTCCTGATCTGAAATGGAACACGTACATCAAGTCTGTTGCCAAGGTCGCTGGAAAGATGGTGGGATCCTTCTACCGCTCTAGAAGATATCTCACTACTGATGCAATTCTCTATCTATATAAAAGCCAAGGATGGAATACTGTTGCTATATCTGGGCAGGAGCTGCCAAAAACAGCCTATCATGCCTTGACAGAGTACAAAATAGACTTCGTGGTTTAGTGGGGGATGCCCTTTTCTCTACCCTGCAACCCCTCTCCCACAGAAGAGACGTTGCGAGCCTATCCTTGTTTTATCGTTATTTTCATGGCAGATGCTCGTCTGAACTCCAATCCCTGGTCCCCCCTCGCCAATCTTTCCCGAAAAACACCCGTCTAGCTGAATCCACTGTGAAAAATTTCCCCCACTCTATATCTGTGCCTAAATCAAAACGCGGATTTCATGAACAAAGCTTCTTTCATAGAACTGCACGCCTGTGGAACTCTGTTCCGTCTGCCTGCTTCCCTCCAGACTACAACTTGGATGTCTTCAAGTCTAATGTTAACAAATTCCTAATGAACCGCCCCCCTAATTAAACACTTCATCAAATCTCCTCACTAACGTAATGTACTTGCAATAACCCTTATCCCTGAGTGGCTTCCGGGCCTTGATAAGTGGTGATCACTGTGTAAGAAAAAAAAAAAAAAAGTGTAAGCCATTTTGAGTTTCAGATGGTAGTGTTATACCTAATAATGACGTTGTAAAAGTGTAAGCCATTTTGAATCCTCTCATGGTTCGCTGTTACACACAAGTGGTAGCAGAAGTGTAAGCCATTTTGAGTTTCAGATGGTTCGCTGTTACACACAAGTCCTGGGAGGTGACTTGTTTGTAGTAGACAGTTCCACAGAACAAAATATTCTTACCGTGTCGAAACCCGGGAAAGAACATGTGAAATTGCTCCAGAAAAGGTTTAATATTTATGAAGCAATTCTGGTTTCTGATTGGTTGGTAGCAGAACGTGAATTAATTTGATTCGTCAGTTCTTAGCAGCATCGTTTATAAATAGAATCGTCCGACTGTGTGGGATCATACCCCATTAATAGGTCCAAAATATTGCAACATCCTCCCTATTTTTTTATAATGGGGAAGTCCCTTGTGTTTGTTCTGCTCAAAAATAAATATATATTTTTATATTCACTTAGACATCAGAAAAATTAGAAATCATTTGGATCTTAGAATTTTAGCATTTAAAAAGACGCCATTTTTAATTGTGTTCAAATGTCAAAAAGGAAAATTACAAAGATTTTTTTTTTTAAGCAAAAGTATTAGTTACGCATTAGTAGGTTAAAGTGTTAATACAAATAAAATGGACTTTTTTTTTTTTTTTTTTGATATATAGAAATCTATATACTCTGAGCATTACCCCTAGGGGTTTCCCCTGATATTCATGCAAAAAAGTAAGAGCTTTCTCATAAGTGAAACGTCGTTGGTCTGTATTTTTAATATATAGAAATCTATATACATACAGGGCAGTGAAAGAAAAAAAAAATTATTCAGTCGAATTCACCAACAAGTTTTGAGAAAAAACGTAGCTTTATCCGTGTCGCCGGTTTCATAAATACATCAGCGATATTTTGTTCTGATGATATGATGGTTAATTAGTAAAAGTTCAAAGTCTTTATTGGTG
Source organism: Euprymna scolopes (assembly GCF_053919585.1). Lineage (NCBI taxonomy): Eukaryota > Metazoa > Mollusca > Cephalopoda > Sepiida > Sepiolidae > Euprymna > Euprymna scolopes. The sequence goes on along the minus strand of NC_136499.1, from coordinate 124,428,465 downwards.
AATTCCGTACCGTTGTCAGAGCGAATACACTTGATTTCACCGTAGGGGCCATATCGGCTTTATATTTCTTAGTTGCTAGCAGGGTATCAGATTTGTTGTTTAAAAAGTAAACCATTATTAAACCTGAATGGTCATATACGAAATTCAACACATATCTATAATGTTCTTTGGCCATCGGTTCTACGGGACCGTTCAAGTCACAATGCACCATTGATAGGATTTTTTTTTTGGCCTTTTTGTCTGGTATCTTGTCTTGATAGTTTGTCATTTTCCCTTGCGTACAGACGTCGCAGTTGAAGGTTTTTGATGTTTGTATTTGCATTCCATCAACTACAGTCAGCAACTTTTTGATATCAGGAATATTGCAGTGTCCAAGAATTTTATGCCATGTCTAGATCATGGCAGGCGGTTTTTGATGGGACTACACTATTTAAATAATATAGTCTTCCATTTTCTTTAATGTCGAATACAGTTCCATTCGGGTATACCAGTTTTGATTTATTGGGGCTAAAGTTTATATTTGCACCTTGTTTTGTGGCAGCTTGTACAGAAAATATATTTTGTTTAAATTTTGGGATTAGAAGAGCATTTTCTAGAATACAGAAACACAATTCACCTTTATTGTTCTTTAGCGAGATTTTCGCATTGCCTCTTTTCAAAACGATATCATTGACTCAACTCCCGTCAGCTAGATCTACAAAATGATTTTGTGGCTTAAAGTTGGGATCAAAATTGATAAAATCAGATTCGTTTGTAATCACATGTGCCGTGGCCCCACAATCGACAAGAAAATTATTATTGTTTGTTGAAGCATCAAACGTACACGAAAATAAAAATGTATGTTCGCTAACAGAGCTTTCTACATTTTTAATGTAGTCGCCATTTTGAGTCCTGTATCTACATTGGAAACTTTTGTGATTAGGTCGTCCACAATTATAGCAAATAATTTTTGTACCTTTCTTAGGAAAAAACCTGCTTTTGGCAAAGTTGCGTTTTTTATTCCTGGCATGGGTATAATTCGATTTTGGTGTTTTTATGTGTGTATTTTTAAATTTCATGATATTTGTGGATTCGTTTTTTTCTGTGATCATTTTTTCAGTTTCTTCGTAACTTCTGAGTGCTACCTTGAATTGGCTAAAAGTCGTGGGTTTTCTTTCTGGGTTATCACGGTGGTAAATGGCTTGAAATCACTCGGTAATCCCTTAAGGACCATGGAAATTAACAGACTGTCACTTATAACTTCACCAGACATTTTTAAAGAATTTGCAGTTGTCTCGGCTCTTATAATATAATCAGTAATAGTTTCGGCTTCCATTCGTTTTAGAGAGGTCAGTTCAGTGTACAAAGAAATAATTTTGGGTTTTCCTTTCGATAAATAATGCTCTCTCAATATGTTTAATGCTTTGCAGCCGTCGTCCAGGGCTTCTCTCATTATCAGTGATAGACTTTGGTCATCTAAACACTATTAATTCCCCAAAGACAGTTGCGTTCTTCTCAATGGAGTCGGGGTCGTTTCTGTTTTCAGGTTGTTTTTGTAGTACTTTGTGTAGCTTTTGGATTCGTAGATATCCTAGAAATTTAACTTGCCACAATTCGAATTTTGATTCGGATCCATCAAAATAAAGACGCACGTTGGGCCCATAACCTCTAGAAGTGTAAGCCATTTTGAGTTTCAGATGGTTCGCTGTTACACACAAGTCCTGGGAGGTGACTTGTTTGTAGTAGACAGTTCCACAGAACAAAATATTTTTACCGTGTCGAAACCCGAGAAAGAACATGTGAAATTGCTCCAGAAAAGGTTTAATATTTATGAAGCAATTCTGGTTTCTGATTGGTTGGTAGCAGAACGTGAATTAATTTGATTTATCAGTTCTTAGCAGCATCGTTTATAAATAGAATCGTCCGACTGTGTGGGATCATACCCCATTAATAGGTCCAAAATATTGCAACATATAATATAATGGTTTTTCAATATTTTCATTTTTTAATATGTTGATTAAACTGTACAAGTACCAAAAAATCATTTTTAAGCTGAAAATTTGTAGGCTTCACAACATAAATCTAGTATGAATTAATGAATTATTTCCCTTTGTTTCTTGGCGTTTTTTTTTTTATTTTCAAAATGGTGAGTGACAGTCGCATTTCATAAATTCATAATATTTGATTTTTTATTTAAAAAAACTACTTGATCAATTTATGTGAACTTTTTGGTCATGGGTACATACATCATTGATAAGTGGTTACTCCTTTGTAACCCCCCCCCCCCAAAAAAAAAAACCGGATCTGTTAAATATGTACCAAAACCGTTTTGACAGTATAGGTAATTTTGAAGGTGAATCTCATATTGCCCTGAAACCAGACCGTCACCTTGTTATTCCTGCACCTAGAAAATGTCCCATACATATTAGGGATGAAATCCAAACTGAATTGCAAAATATGGTGAAAGCAGCTTGGTTTATGTGTATAAAGGCAACGAAAACTCTGCCGGTGTTTAAATCCGAAAAATTTAATCAGGACTATCATGATATGTCATTACAAGACCCCTACTATGGAAGGACATAGAACAGATAGTACAGTGAAATGACCATGACGGCTACCTCACTTTATTATTTTACTATAGTTCCAAACGCAAGGGTTCTTTTCTTTTTTTTTCTTTTTCTTTTTTTTACACAGGCATCACCACATTACCAAGGCCAAGAGGCCACTCGAGGATAAGGATTAAAGAGTGTACAGTAGAAATTGGACAATATAGTAACCAATTCGGTAAATTTGTTAACTTTTATGGAACGGTTCATCAAGAACTTGTTTACGTTAGACTTGAAGACAACCATATTGTAGTCAGCCGGAAAGCAGGAAAACGGAAGGCAATTCCACAGGTGTGCAGTTCTAAGAAAGAAGCTTTGTTCGTGGAGAATTATTTTAGAGGCGATAACAATGACATACTCTCACAGTAGCCAGGCTAATATTATATATCGGTCCTTAATCAAGTACAGTCAATTTATAATATTGAATACTGCATCCAAGATACCAGACATAACAGCTGCTCATACTATATAAAACCTTGCTCTGTATTCCTCTTTTTTTAACAAAGAAGTCACTATTTAATTCATGAAGCCTTGGAGTGTTATATAGCGGGTACATATTAGAATGTGTATATATCGGGGACTCATAATACAGGGACTTAGAACAGAGATGTCATTTATATCTATTTATGTCGTGACGACTCACTGTGACGATTCTTGGGGACTTCATATTATTAATACGCCGCTGGGACATTTATGCAACAGTTCTTGTTGGCACAGAGGGGGGGGGGAATACATTACTTGATGATGGTGGACACATAATACTTGGAAGGGGGTCATACAAAGTTCGTTTACAGAGATGATGATAGACAAGACACATTTACCTTTCAGTTGGTGGAGTGACGACACGAAGACAGTTACAAAATATAAATGGTGATTCTTTATTCATCAGCCAGCTGATTGATGACTCAGGAATTCAATCTTGTATGGCTACATGGTCTCCTCTTCCCCCCTTCGCCTCTAAGGGCATCAGCTCCACTAAGTCATTATCCGACTCTTGTCTCTAACAGACTCTATCACTATGACTGTGATTACTTGATTGTCTCTAACTTTTAACCCTGTCTCAATATATTGAGAATCTCCTTTCTTTATGACGTCAGAGGTCTGCTATTCCATGTAAATAAATTTCACGTGGAATTTACATATGTCTGTCCAAACAAACTTTTGGCAAACAAACAATTCCCAATTTTAATTGTTCAATATCTAGCCTACTTTTAATCATCATTTCTAAACTCGTATTGTTCATTCTTTTAACTGACATATTTAATATTCAGTTATTTCTAATAGAATGAACAATTGACTGAATTCATAAATTATCTATCTCTGACATGAATAATATTTTGCTATTTGTGAGAACAATGACAATCGTTCTGCATTCTTTATTTTTTAACGCTTGCCTACTGGGTTCAATCCTAGCCTTTTCCTAAAATCATTTTCAAACTTATCTCGTTTTGCTTTCTTACTTACTGGGGCCTGTCTGTCCCTTTTCGTAATAGGAGGCCACTCGAGATAAGGGTTTATGAGTTTACGGTAGTCAATAACACAATATTGCAGTAATTGTTAGTAGTGAAAATTTGGTAAATTGGATTACGTAAGGGGACAAGTTCATCAAGAACTTGTTTATGTTGAACTTGAAGACAGCCATATTGTAGTCAGCTGAAAAGCAAGGAAGAAGAAGAGTTCCACAAACATGCAGTTCCAAGAAATAAGTTTTGTTCATGGAATCTACGTTTAGGTTTAGGCAAGAGTGAGGGGAAATTATTGATAGTGGTTTCAGCTAGACGAGTGTTTTCCACGCACATGCCTTTTTCTTGTCAGAATCTAATCATTTAATGTTGAAATAAGCAAACAAGATTATTAGATGTTGAAAATGTGTCAGCTCGTAGAAGCATCTTTGAATAAAATGAAAAATATAGAATAAACAAACTGTTTTAAAAACATGCTAAGATGCAAAAAAAAAAGAATTTTATTTTCTTTCTTTTTTTTAAGTTAAAAAATCTCTCATCAGAGGGAGAGTTCTTTACTTTTGTTAGTGTCCTTTTTCTCTTTCTGTTTTCCTGTTTTATCGAGGTTATGCTAGATATTACTGCACGTAGAACTCTCTAGTATTAAGGCGAAAAGGCACGCGTTCACCAAATATGAAGTTGAAAATGTGCCGGTTTGCAGAAGCATCTTGTAATAAAATGAAAAATATAGAATAAACAAGTTGTTTTAAAAACATGCTAAGATGCAAAAAAATAATTTTATTTAATTTTTTTTATTTTTACTTTTTTTTAAGTTGAAGTACTTATTAATTTTGAATTAAAAATTTCTCATCAAAGAAAGATTTTAGTTTTGTTGGTCTTTTTGTTTTATCTCTTTTTTTTCCCTCCCTCGGAAGTAAAAAATCCATCCTCATGTCATCTTATGACAGTTGAACTTTTAGTGTGTTTTTAAAACAGTTTGTCTGTTTATTCTATGTTTTTCAGGATTATTAGAATTGTGATATTATATAGTAACCGCCATATTTATGGACGGTTTTTGATTTTTGTAACAGAGTTTGTCTTTAATAACCTACCAAAAATCAGGTAATTATCAAATCAATATAAAATTTTCACCAATTAATAAGTAAAGAATGCACTTTATATGGGTGGAACTTTTTTTTTCATATTCGTTGTATAAATATATTTTGGGGACTTTATGCCCTCCTTCCTCATTTGTTCTTTAATACAGCATTCGGACTGCGCAACCCGATGAACAGTTGCAATGAGGGTCTCGAGGTTGGCTCATTGTTGTCTGGCAATCCATGACACATGATAAACTGCTTCTGCAACTTTCTTCACAACTTCATAGATCTTTTGCATTTGTTCTCTTTCAGAATTAATGAAAAGGCGTTCTTTCTTCAATTGCCAGGCCAATTCTTCCAATTGTAAAACTAACGCCATGGTTAGAGAGGACTTGCAACTTCTGGCCAGTTTATGGCTTGAGAAAATGGTCAAACATTATGACCTACAAAGACAAACATTTATACAAATTCATTAAACAAGAAAATCATATTTTTAATTGAAATTTTACATAAAACATGTAATTTATTTTTTTCAGTTTTGGGCTAAAAGTCATTCGAGGATAATAGTTAATGAGATGGAAAAATTATCAGTTGAATATTATCAGAAGATTAAAATGATGAATGAAACGAACAAAATTTTATAACTTATGAAGATAGTTTAACATATTTGTTGTCATAGGATTTGAAGGCAACCATGTTGTAATTTCCCAGGAAAGTCTCTTGTATTCTACATATGGGAAGTTCATGGAAATTCTGTTTTTTTTAAACATATTCCTAAAATATTCTTAAAGTACAAGCGATCAACTAAACACACACTCATTTTGTGGGAGGAGGGTGAGCAAGTGTAGAAAAACAAAAAGCTAAAAAAATTTAACAGGGTGCATTCGATATCAAAGATTTGAATCCGAAATTTGAATGTGTTTAATTTTTTTATCTTTTGCGTTTTGAAATGTGAAATTCGTTGAATATGTTATCAATAATTATCTTTCAGATGAGGATAAAAAATAATACAAAAATTTTACAAAAACACTAAAATAGGCATACTTTTAAATCTTTAAAAATAAATTAAAAATTTCATTTTAGAATGTGTAAACTTGGATTCCCATAGATGATGGTTGTGACATAACCAACAAGTTTTATACCCCTAAACGGTTACCAAAAACCAAATTCTAATGAAAGTTTTTGTCAACTTGATTTATGCAATAAAGAATTGGGGAAAATACAGTATGATCTAGTTTATGGGAAAAGAATGTAGCTCATTGGTTATTATTAATTAGAAAATAAGAAAGGAAAAATGATTTTAATCATGAAATTAAAAACTGACTAAAAGTGATATTAAAACTGAGAAATATAATGCTAAAAATTTGTTTGATGTAAAAATAGAAAAAAAAAAACAGTTTTTCTTTACTTTTCATATGTATTAGGAAAAATTTAAAGATTGATTGATCAATTATTATGAAGGAAAAAGTTATAAAGCTAAAAATAACATATTTCACCATAAATGGCATTTGTAATTATAATTTAATTCAATCATTTAAAAATAAATGTATTTGCCTGTCTAGTTACATTAAAATTCATGAAAATACTTAAACAAATATTTAGTTGCGACTGGGTTCCCATACCTAAAATCCAAAATGGTGACAGTAAGCACATGGTTCCTAAAATGTACAAGATCGTGCTAAATAATTAAATTATTTAAATTTATTGAAATATAAGGTAATTATATTCTAATATTTTTGCATATTCTTATAACCAATCATAGTAAATTTTAGTTGGGCATAAAAAGTTAGTTTAATTGATTCGAAAACCTTTGAAAACATTTTTGTTTTGTTGACATTCGACAAAAACTGGGTCAAACACGTTTTTCTTTTTTTTATATTTAAAACTTAAAATTCTATTAAAAATTATAGAAAAGTATTGTATTATTCTGCTTTTAACATAATAAACTTCAGAGTTTTATCTTTCTGGTAAAACCAAAAGTTCTTCAGAAATAACGGATTTTAATAGATTTTAATAAGCTTTAGAAAAGGCAGTTTTTGATCGATTGAGGGTCACTTATTATATAGATGTCAGAAACAGGTATCGGGCATATTTCATTGTCCTCTATTTAGACATGCATTAATTTTTTTGAAAAAATAATGCTGACATTTAGATTTCTTCACATCTTAATTATCATACACTTCTACCTAATGTCTTAGAAATATAATAACAATAGGCAATCAGGCATTATAGTTAACACACAAAAACTTGAGAAATAAATATATACAAAAATACCTTGTACCATGTTTTTTTTTGATTAAATTTTCATGCCAAACAAGACACAGTGCCACTTTGATGTAGGGGGGCAACTATCTGGGACATAATTTGTAGGGGTATTATGTAGGGAGCTGAGCAGCAAGATATCTGTTCACATTACACTTGAACTTCTGCATGTCAGTACAGTCGGGGAAACAGGAACCTGGAAAGGAATTACAAAGTCTAGCAGTCCTAGGGGAGAAATTATTAGCGTAGAAGCCTTTCTTACATTGAGGGCTTTCTACTGTGTAGGGGTGGTATTTTGCTGCTTGTCGGGTTTGACGGAGGTATTTACTAGTGATGGGACGATTCCAATATAATTACCGATTCCGTACTAAATTCCAGATTCTGATACAATTACCGATTCCGATCCTTTATAAATCTCTAAATATTTAACTATATAGCCATATTTTTCTCTGATTACCGTAGAAACACACATGTTAAATATGCAGATATTTTCCTAACCGTAAAAATATACTTGTGGGGGAAGATTTATCGATTTAAGCTTCACTAGTGGTTTTAAATCAATAAATATTTATTATTTTATCATTATTACTAGCAATGGAAGATTTAGCTTTAAACAAAATCAAATAAAAAAGACAATTAAAAAAATCGTTTTTAGCACCAGAAAATCGGTACAGATTTTTCCGATTCCGTCAAATATTCCGATTCTGATAATTATTACTTGTTCCAACACTAGTATTTACGCCAAGGTGGGACTAGTGCTTGTAGTTTGTCGGGGTATCTACCATTAAAGTACTTGTAAAACAGGCAGAGGGATGTATAAGAAAGTTTAATTTTGTACAGTCCTGTACAGTTTTCAAGTTCCGAAACTCCTTGCAATGTCTGTCTTTTTTGTTTGTTATTTTGTGTTTTGTTTGACTGAGCCTGCATTTATTTCTTTTACTCTAGAAAGATCGTCATGGAATATGAAGACTGTTTATCAAGAGCCAAACGCCTTTCTGTCGCCAAGATTTCAATGGCAAAATCTGAATCCGAAATTTTGACACAAATACGAATAGAGGACATGCTTATTTATTTGCGATGGCTCGTCCATCACTTGAATTCGATGAGTAAATTCAACCAATATTTGAAGGTAAAATTATTTTCTATATCAATTCAATGTTAAATATTCCATACAGATGAAATAGAAATAGAAATTGTTTTGGGCTTCTTTTTTTTTCACACAGGGATGGGGGTCATAACATGATTTGTGTGTATGGAAAGTAATTAACTGAATTTTAAAAAAATAGGAAACTTCCCCTGAAATGCTACCAAGATCAATGACAGAAGAGTTCTCAAGGGGAGACAATTTCAAAGAAAGACTGCAACTTCAATTATCTATATATTTATAATGTAGTATCTTTACCGTGTATATGTACGTGTATCATGGTTTCCAGATTATAAACTATTTGATCGAGAGATCCTATTTATTAAAAAAGGAAGATAGATAATAACATACTACGTACATAAATTAGTACAAAGATATGCTAATTTAATGTTCGTAGGATGTTAAAAGATACCTCTTATCCTCCTTTTTAATAAATAGGATCTCCAGATCACCAAAGACACAATGTAAAGGAAAAATTAACTAAAAAAGTGATGTCAATTTTGGGTCATGCAGGAAACTAAAATATACCTTCTTGGTCTTCTGACTAGGATCCAAGAGTAGTATCTGTTCTGTATAAAGATGGTATGATGATATTGTGGGGCATCCCTCACTAAGCTACCAAGTCAATTTTGATCTCTGTCAAGGCAGGATAAGCTGTTTTTAGCAGCTCCTGCCCAGATGTACGTCCATCTTTGGACGCACTTGGCTCTTATACATGTAGAGAATAGCATCAGCAGTGAGATATTTACTGGAACAGTAAAACGATCCCACCATTTTCCCAGCAGCCTTGGCAACGGAATTTGTTTTATATTTCTACTAGCAGATGTACCTGGTGTTGTCTTCCGTTCATATCGAATGTCTATACAATGGAAATATATCGCAGACTCCTATAAGGATATTGGAGGTAAACTGTGATAACTAGATATATTCTGACGTTGCATTAACCAGATTACTTGGATAAATACTTTTACAGTTTTAACAAAAGGGCAACGATAATATTGCGGGGGTCTCTATTCATGCTGAATGCCCACAGAATGCCCAACAGGAATATATTACATATGGAAGATGGCGCTCTGGAATTTCCACATGCTCCGTTAGTTAAAATAGTTAAAATAAGCAAATAAAACCCATCAACCATTTATTATTTTAATACTGAGTCAGTTTGATGGATCAGATCCCGAATATGATCAGGAGAATAAAAGGGGTTCCCAAGCATCAGATATGGCGGTACTGTAGAATAGAAACCAAAAAAAAAAACGGCCTATTAATTTTTTTTTTTTTTTTTTTTTTACAAAGGAGTCACCACTTATCAAGGCTCGAGGGCCACTTGAGGATAGGGGTTAATGAGTGTACAATGGTCAAGGAGAACATGTCAGTTATTGATAGTAGTGGAAAGTTGATAAATTATATTACTTAAGGGGATGGCTCATCAAGAATTTGTTCACGTTGGACTTGAAGACAACCATCAGTTGGAAAGTAGGAAAACGGAACAGAGTTCTACAGGCGTGCAGTTCTAAGAAAGATGCTTTGTTCATGGAATCTACGTTTCGGTTTAGGCACAGATAAAGAGTGGGGCAAATTATTGATAGTGGTTTCAGCTAGATAAGTGTTTTTTGTGAAAGTCAGACCAGGGAGGATCATAGATTGGAGTTCAGATGAGCACTTGACATGAAAATAAGGATAAAGCAGAGACAGGCTCGTGACATCTCTTCTGTGGGAAAGAGGTTCCAGGGAAGAGAAAAGTGCATCCCTCACTAAGCTACGAAGTCAATTTTGATCTCTGTCAAGGCAGGATAAGCTGTTTTTAGCAGCTCCTGCCCAGATATGGCAACAGTACTCCATCCTTGGACGCATTTGGCTCTTATACATATAGAGAATTGCATCAGCAGTGAGATATTTACTGGAACAGTAAAACGATCCCACTATTTTCCCAGCAGCCTTGGCAACGGAATTTGTTTTATATTTCTACTAGCAGATGTACCTGGTGTTAAGCATCACATAAAATTCTTTACAAAAAAATGAAGTAAAAAAAAAAAAAAAACTGAAAGAAACTGACACATGTGCATGCGAGTATTATGTTTTTATAAACAGTTCACTTCTTGTAAGTAGAAAAATATACTCAAGCTGAGATTGAAACCAAAACATAAAAACAGTGGGTCAAGTACGATAACCATTAGGCCAGCTTGATACGATCTTTACGAAGTGTTTTCCCACCTACTAATCCTTAACACAAAGAAGTTGTCATGTTTCTCGGCAGCGCATGTGAATTCATGAAACATTTGACAAACGGATAAAACCCGATCACCCCCCCCCCACATACCAATTTTTAAATTTTGACTCCTTAGCAGCCCTTTTTACGGGATGAAAACCAATTAAAAAGTTTTCCACATGTGTGAAGGCCCTTTATACAAAATTTCAAGTCTGTAGATCAACAATTTGTTGAGTATATAGGTTGAGAAGTGTCCTCAACCACACACATTGTCGCTTTTATAGATATACTAGCAGGGAGATCTGATGTTGCCCGGGATTTAATGATGATCAACGAATATTTCACACTCCTATATTTTTATTGTCATCGAAATCCGTGAAATGGCCAAGGAGGGAGCTTTACATACCTCCATCCAGTAACTTAGTCCAAGACTTATGTTATTCTACATTGCACTCAAGAGAACCTACTGTTTCTTTTACAAAATTATTTTATATAAACTTCTTTCCAGTTAATGAAAAAAAAAAAACATTAAGAAATTTATGTGCTGAGTTTGAACCTACAGACCGCGTCATGCAAAAGAAAACAAACAAAAAAAACATGCAAATTTTCAAGTCTTATAAAATTCTTTGCAGTTAATGAAAAAAAATTAAGAAATTTACGTGCGGAGTTTGAACCTACAAACCACATAATGCAAAAAGAAAAAAAAAACATGCTATCAACTTACCCACAGTAGAATTTTGATGGCCCGTTCTTCTATCATTGTTGCTAAGCGACGGCATGGAAAAAAATGGCTTAACCGATGATAGATGAATTAAAATAATGGTTTCGATTATTGGTAATTATTGGGGGTATTCTGAGACAAAACTTAACTAAGATCTTAACTTGCAGACTTATACACTAAAGTTCTGTAAATTTTAAAGAAAATCTGTTCAGCCATTTTGGAGTCTATAAGGAATGATCTCACACACACACTGGCCCTGTCGGTGGGGCATTAGAATACGCCGACTGCCCCCCTGCAGAGGGTAAAAGTCCATCAATGGGGGTCCTGGATATGACTTTAAACTATATCCAGTGGTGAGGCCCCAGCTTCTGGGCTTTGGGGAGTGTGGAACCACCCTTTAATTACCATTGGTCCCAGGTCCACTCTGACCCAGAGTGGTAGTACCTGTTAGGGTCCCAACTATGGGTTAAGTAGAAACCGACGTGAAAGCAACAAATATATTCTATTAAAAAAAATTTTCTTCAAAATTTTTGGATTCGGCATTAAATAACCCGAAAAGGGTTGATATGCCGTAAAACAAAAACAACCAACCAACCAACCACACACACACACAAAGTTGCATTTATATGATCGTAGAGGTAGATTAGTGGTGGAACGATTAGAAAAATCAGAACTTTTTAGGGTCTCAGAATCAGTATCGGAATCGGAAAATTTTGTGCCTATTCTTTTAGTTGTCTTTTTTTATTTTGTTTGTTTTCTTTTGGTTTAAGACTTAATTTTCCACATCTCTTATTAATGATTAAATGATAAATATTTATTGAATCTAAATTTTAAATAAAACTAACATCTATAAATCATCCCCATAAGTACATTTCTACGTTTGGGAAATTATATGTACATATTTAATGTTTTTTTGTGGTAATTTCTAAAAATAGAGTTATTTTAAGGGTAGGGAGGAGGTATTCTCCCCAAAAAACAACTCTATATTTAGAAATTTAAAAAGAATCGGAATCTGTAATGGTATCAGAGTCAAGGGGAAAATTATTGGAATTGTCCCATCATTAATTCCTATTCTTCAACTCTTGTATATTGTACGTAACGAGTATGTTGATGTCAGCGTGTAATAAGTCTACGGATAGATGAGTTCTTATGTTCATGCCTTGAAATAGAAGATCAAGCAGGACACTACCGACATCTGATTTTTTTTGTTGTTTTTTTTTTTACAAAAAATGGAAAAATCTCTGAAGAAACCTGCATAGAGATAGGCTTTGTGTATGGAGGGAATGCTGTTACAGAATGGATGTGCCAGAAATGATTTGCTTGATTCCAAAACAGCATCAGTCGTACTATGCCTGGACATATGGTGATATTTTTATCGTGAGACAAATGCAAGAGAAATATCTTAATAATAAAAAGAACCCGTATTATGATTTTGTGGGTCTATAGAAAGCTTTTTTGAGAGAATGCCAAGAGATGTCTGGTGGGCTTTACATAAGCTATGAACAGATGAGTGGTTGGTTGAGGTTGTTCAAGAAATGTGCAAGAAATGCTAAAAGTTGTGATAGAATTAGCAGCACAATTAGTGACAGCTTTAATGTTAAAGTATTATACATCCGGGTTCTGTATTGAGTTAGTTGCTTTTCATTTACATTTAAAAATCATTGTGCCAGGAGTTTCGTACAAGTTTAATAGATGCTGCATGCTGATGCTTTAGCATTTGCCTGTGAAACAATGGATGACCTCCTTGTAAAGATGGCAGAATGCTGTAGGAAGTTTTGGTCTGAGAGTGAAGGTTATTGTTGCAAAACTTTTGATATTCTAAAGAGAGGGTACGATTAAAGAAAATTGGAAGGTTCTATTTATAGACACTGGTGATAGAAACTCACCAATCAAATGGAATTATGTTCTGCTAGCGACCAATCAGAAACTGGAATCACTCCATAAAACCGTAGATCTTTTAGAATTCCAGCATATACTGTTTTGTCTTCACATGAGAAGGAACTGTATTCTTCGTCTCGGGACTTATACAGATTGGCTATTCACAGAAAACTATTCTTTGTCTCATGAATTACATGGATTGGCTACCCATCGAAGACTCTATTCGTTGTCTCAAGACATACAGATTAGCTATCCACTGAAAACTTCATTCTTCATCTAAAGACTTATACAGATTTGCTGCTCACCAGAAACTCTTCTAAAATTAAAAATGGCTTTCAATTCCAAAGTTTTCAATACCAAAATGATGATAAATGGTTGTAGCTTTCGAAAGACATCTGAAAGAAAAAAGTTCCTTTCACACGTTGTGGAAAGGGAGTCTGGTACAACTCAAGTGTTTTTAGGTACTTTCAAGCATTGGGCACACAAAAAAATGTAGGAATACAACAGATACATTGAGAGATGATAACCTGTGTGCAAGAAATACAAGATAATGGAGATGGATAAAGTATATTTGGATGACGAGCCTATTGAGATGGTCCCAAAATTTTATCTTGGTGATACAATTGCAATATATGGCAGAGTTGGGGCTGATCTGCTAGTAAGTCAGAAGTGGATGGAATAAGTTCAGGGAACTTTTGCCATTACTGACCCAGAGAGGGTTATTTTTCTCAAGCGAGGAAAGAAAGATGTGTGTACTATTGTGATGATGTATAAGAGTGAAACCTTGCCATTACTAACCCATAGAGGGTTATTGCTGTCAACCATATGCAGTGAATGTTCTATAGGGGAGATCATAGATAGAAGCTCAGTCGAGCACCTGCCATAAAAATAACGATAGAGCAGAAATAAATGCTATGTCTCTTTTATGAGAAAGCCGGCTTGAGATTTTTTATCTTTGGTCCTCACCAAATCAACAAAGATTAGACCATTCCTGTAATTGCAGTGTAATGCTGTTTCTATGCAGTTCTAGGAGATCCACCCTCCCAGGCTTTGTCTTCTCTCTTTGAGAACAAACTCTAGCCTTGAGCCCCTGAAGGGGCATAGGCCATCCACAACTTTGTAGATGCTTTTGTTGCGAGGAGTTCCTTTTTTTTTCCCCCCCAGTGAAGGTGCTGGCCTCACACCCAGCGTTCCCAGAAGGTACATACAACGCCTAGCCTTCCCAAATGGTCACCCATCTGGTACTGACCAGGCTCAACGTTGCTTAACTTTGGTGATCTGGTGAGAACCGGTGTGTCAACGTGATTATGCTGTATATCTCTCTTTGAAAAAGGGTTAGTTTATTGCTAATTACCTTTACCGAGGAATGCCGATGGGGCTACCTAGGCACTTTTTGCAGGTCAGAGTGACCCTCTTCAGGAACTGACTTCTCAATTCCACTTTCCGACCTTGGTGTCACAGTTCTTGCAGTGGGAGAGAACTAAATGCCCTCTTCTATGAGAAAGAGGAAGTATTGTACTACTGTGATGATGTATGAGAGTGAAACCTGACCAGTGAGCATTGAGGATATGTGTTGCATGGTGAGAAATATGATGGATGAGTAATGTGAGTCTTAAAGACAGGCTTAGATCTGATGACCTCAGAGGAATACTAAATCTGAACAGAATGGAGAGGTGTGTGCACAACAGGAGACTCCGATGGTATGTTGAGAGAATGAAAGGAAGTGTTTGGATAAATAGACGTAGAACCAATAAATGTGGCAGGATCCGTTAATGAGCAAAACCCTCTTCTCATCTGTACTTTTTCTTTTTTATAGAAGAGACGTGGCAAGTCTATCATTATTTTCATGGCAGCTTCTATCTATGCCCCCACACCCTGTAGAACATTCACTACAGACACTTGTCTGGCTACAACAACTACCAATAATTTCCCTTATTATCTATCAGTTCCTAAAACTAAACCAAAATTCCATAAGCAAAGTTTCTTTCCTTTGAACTACTTGTTTGTGGAATATAATACTGCAGAGTTGCTTCCCGGCTGACTACAACATGGCCGTTTTCAAGTCTAATGTAGACGGGTTCCTGTTGAACCATCCTTGTAAATAATCAAACACTACCAAAGTTCCACCATTACTGATCATCACAATACTCTCCTGATAAACTCATTGATCCTTATCCTCGGATGGCTTTTGGGCCTTGATAAACGATGACTCTTTCTTAGTAAAATAAAAAATAAAATGGTCAAAGGGAATATGGGAGTAATAAGAATAGATTTGAGAGGGATAAATAAAGAGCTTAGAAGTCAATTTCTAAAACCCATCTAACATAGGTCAAATATCTAAAACTACCATCTATATACCTATAAAAGTGAGAATGTGTGTACGTTGCAGACACTTCTACACCTATATGCTCAATGAATTTTTAATCTACACACTTGAAATTTTGTATATAGGATATTCAGACATGTGGAAAACTATTTAATAGGTTTTCATCTGGAAAAAAAGGGGTTTCAAGGGAGGTAAAAATTGAAAAATTGGTACATGGAAATTGTCAGATTTTTATCTAGTTGTCAACTGTTTCACGAATGCGCATGTGCGGCCGGAAAACATGACAGCTTCTTTATGTTAAGAATAAGTAGGTTTAGGAAACATTTTTTACAGATTATGTCAAGCTGGTCTAATGGTTATTGTACTGTACTCACTGTCTTTAGGTTTTTTGCTTTGATTTTGGCTTGAGTACTTTTTATAAAAAACATACTCACATGCACATGTCTCAGTTTCTGTCTGTTTTTTACTTAATTTTTTTTTTTATAAGGAATTTAACATTACATTGAATACCTACAGTATTTCTGTTTATAATAAATAACAATTCTGCATTAATAAAAATATAATATATATGCATATTTTATAACCGGGCAATGCCGGACAGCCTGCTAGTATATTTATCTATCTATAAAAGTGAGAATGTGTGTGTGTCTATGTGTGTGTGTGTGTGTGTGTA
>NC_136499.1:123789625-123794625 GCF_053919585.1 Euprymna scolopes | reverse complement strand
GTTGTTCATTTTTAGAATAGATATGTTTATATTATTTGGACTACTTTCCTCACTGTAGACGTTATTCGTACAACGGTTCTGCTAATGTAACCTCTGACCTTTGTTCGAACATGTTTTTCCTCACATATACACACCCACATGTACGCACACACACGCATATACACATCCTCGTACGCACACATACGCGCACAAGTACGCACACATGTGAAACGTCACTTTCACTGAAAGGAATTCTAGACATGCGCAGTCAGAACATTCACCCCGATATAAAAGTCCACAACACTATTCAACTTCCTCTTTATTCCCTTTTGCCTGGTTTCGTCAACCAGGCAAGTTCGGCGTCCATAGCTCTTGGTTTGAAGACTTTTCCACGTGGACGACTGCTATCATGAACGCACGGTTTTGCTGAGGCAAACACTCCCTTTCTATATGCGGGACGGCCATTTTTCACCCTCGACTTCATTTCTTTCTTTTCCATGCATGTAGTCGTCAATGCCTGAATTACACCTAAACCATTTTAATTTTGACAGAAAATAAACGACATGTTTATTTTATTCAGCAATTGAGTTTTGTTTCCTTCATTGCATTCGTTTCATTATTTTCTTTTGTAGCGAGTTAGGGTATTTATATCCTGGTCCGCAATACCTTCTTCAGGTGTATCGTCAAACTCTGGAATCTTTACCAAACTTTGAAATCCATCCGGAATTTTAAACTAAATCCATTATCTAATCGCCATTCTGTCATGTTTTAAATAATTATTGAGGAAAACTTCAATCGAATGTTCAAATATTTATGTATCTTATGATGTTTTTTTGAAAATTTGTATAAATTTTCAATAACATTTTTAATTCATATCTATATATATATATATATATATATATATATATATATATATATATATAAAATGTATTGTAAAAAAGACAATTTAAAACAAGGGACCCTTGATTTTTGAGAATATTGACTGAACTAAAATGAAGCAACAGTTCCTTCGTTTGGAAACAATAATTTTCACTTCATGTTATCACTTCAATGGAAGTGACGATTTTAAAAAATCCCTGAAAATATTTTGCATTCATGATATTAATTGATAATTATGAAAGAAAAAAACAACAACTATATTTTCATGCAATCAGTAGATATATCTATGTTATAAAACTGTTGACCGCCCGGGCCTGCTTGAATCTTGTCTTCACCGATTGGGCGATTCTATCTTAAAAAAAAAAAGGGATTACAGATGAATTATTCATATGGGCGTGGCCCAGAGGCTAAGGAATGAGGATAGAGAATTGTAGGTTTCAGTTTCAATTCTAGCTGATGGCACCTAAGTCATATATATATATTTTTTAGTTTTAATCTCCCTACCATATATTAGGTTCCATATAATAATCGAAAATTGTATCCCTTTGTCTACGAAAATGCTACAAAATAAATTGCAAAGTTTTAATTTGGGGCCAGATGAATAAAACGCACAGAATATTTGCAAAATATTTTATGATAAGTCTTTTTTAAAGCTGTTGCAAATGTGCTTTTTTTTTCTTGTCATCAACCTGACAATATAACACCTAGACAATCAGTAGAGAAAGGTTTAAAAAAAAAAAAAAATTAAAAGATTACTATGCATAATTTGTGTTCTGCTGTATACAAGGTAAGTGTGAAACGCCCACAGACAGACAATGTTAATATTTTATATGTATAAATCACATACATCTTTAAAAGATAAATATCGACATAAGTAAATAGAGATAAGGTTTTGATACTTGGCAACTCATAGATGCTTTCCAGAGAAAAAAAAATTAATATACATTAAATAAATTATTTTAAAGATTTGTCTTATATAAATGTTTGTGATATGCAATTTATTGAGCCTTTGTCTAAAAAATATTGTATTCGTATAAAAATAAAATAAAAAGTCTTTTAATTAAGGATCACATGAAAAGTAAAAAAAAAAAAAAAACTCTGCAGAATTCTGATTGCCACAGATTTAATATCAAAATAACCAAGAGCTTATTTTTTGTCGAAAATCTTTTGAAATTTTGCTAAAAATAAATTCTCGATTATACATAATTTAATGGCCGAATATTATGACTAAATCTGTTTTGCTGTTTACACGTCATTGCTTGAATATACAATCAGTGGCCTGGTTGTTCGATAATCAGGTACTTGTACAGTTTAATCAAGACATTAAAAAATGAAAATATTAAAGAAAAATTATATTGTATGTACCCATTATGGAATGAAGTTTTCATTAAAAAAAAATCACTTAATTTGATCAATTTTTTTTTTTTTTTTTTTTTTTTTTACAGAGGAAAATCAAATTTTAATGAGATCGATCGGGTAGGGACCATCTTTTTTTATTTTTTTATTTTTTTTGCTTAGGAGAAGCTAGCGCCAGGGAGAGATAACTCTAATCACCGCTTAAAGTTTGTCAAAATTTGACGAAATTATTTTGAAAAATGAGCAGGAAAATTACCTACATAATTTTTTTTTTTTCACTTATTTTACAGAGTTTCTGTGTCCTTTGTTAATCACTTTTTCGCTTAAAAGTCCCCCTCCCTCCTCGTGTTCGTAAATAGCCAAATGGCGACGATAGATCGCTCTCATTAAAATTTGATTTTTCTCTGTCAAAAAAAAAAAAAAAAAAAAAAAAAAACTACTAGATCAAATTAAGTGAAATTTTTTCCGGAGAACTTCATTCCACAATGGATACGTACAATATAACTTTTTAAAAAATATTTTCATTTTTTTTTTTAATGTCTTGATTAAACTGTATAAGTACCCAGTAATCTTAACTAATTGTCTACTCGCTTCTACAAAAAAAAAAAAAAATAGTTTGTCTCAAAATTATGTTAAGAAACAGAAGCTTAAGAACAAAAAATAAAAATTTTAATTTTGGGTCACATTAAGAAAAAAAAAAAAAAAAAAAAAAAAAAAAAACTTTGTAGAATTCTGAAATGAAAACCAAAAAATACTTCCAGTTAGTTAAAGTGCACAAGTAGTGACGATTTCATTTACAAATGTTTTGTGATATGCAATTCATTAAACCTTTTTTTACAGAAAAAAAGAAAAAAAAATGAAATGCGATATTTAATTTGGGACAATATGAAACAAAAAATCCTATTGAATATTTTTTTTTTTTTTTCTGCTTTGCTATACAACAAATTAAGGCATGACAACTATTCTTGCTGCTTCTCTATTTGTCGATTTTAAGCATGTCATTCAAGCAGATTGTAACGACAGACTAGGGTTGGATCAAATACTGACTTTTAACAATTGAAATACAAATACTTTCGTTTAGGTTACCAGAAATACAAATACTTTTATTCCTAAGTCTAAAAATACAAATACAAATACTTTTATTCCTCAATCTCAAAATACAAATAAAAATACAATAACTGATTTAAACAAAAACAAATATAAGTACTTTTTTTTCAAAGTAATAAAGAAATCTGAAAATATGCAAAAAAAAAAGGAGAAAAATAAAAATATTTCCTTCCAAATTTGACATCTACATTACATTCTATATCGTGTTCTCATTGCATTTTATTATCATTAGAGATCTGAAAGTTTCCTTTTCTCTCTCTCTCTCTCTCTCTCTCTCTCAAATATAAATACAAATACAAAATACTATTTTCCTGGATGCCATAATACAAATACAAATTACTTTTTCTTGTGATGTTAAAATACAAATACAATTGTATTTGATCCAACCCTGCGACAGACACAACCACTGGTTGCCGCAGATTCCATATTAAAATAATCGAGAGTTTGCTTGTGTTTTGTTGATTAATCGGACTATTATTCTCATCTTGGGTGTTATTAACACAAGGTTTCGGTCGCTGCAACCTGCGACCTTCTGCGAGTGTTGAAAACATGCTTCTTTTTCTCTACTAAAGGAAAGAGGGTTGGCTCTGCATTACAAAAATTCTAACCATGGATTTGATGGTGGGTCCGTAGATCAAGAAGAAGGTTCAATCTTCAGGGTTCACTAAGATATTTATTAAAGGCTTTCCTATGACTCAATTTTTCGGGGTATCTATACTAATTGTTAATAATAGTGAAAAAATGTTTTACGAAACAGAGGATCAATACCCATGCATATTTTTGTTAAAAAAAAAAAAAAAAAGACAATACAAGGGGGGCAACTCCAAGGAAAAAAAAGAGTTTTTATGAAGTTACCTTCTTTGGGCTGGGCATATGTCAGGTTTTCTTTTTCTGTGATTTTGTGATTAGGGGCATCTAAATGCAGTTTAGTTTGAGAGTTTATTTTTTTTTTTGTCAAAAATCTTTTGAGATTTTGTCAAAAAATATTATGACTAAATCTATTTTCGTATTATTTGGATTCTTCAGACTACTGTTCTCATCTTGAGTATGCGTATGATGTCGAACTCTGGAATGTTTCTATCAAATATTCCAGAGTTTGACAAGATACACCTGGAGAAAGTTGGAGGTTACATCGACCGAAACGTAGGGAAAATGATACTCAAGATGAGAGCAGTAGTCTAAAGAATCCAAATAATACGAATAACCAATCCTCATCTCAAAAATTCAAAAACATAAATCTGTTTTGTTGTTTACAGGTCGTGATTGCTTGAATATAGAATCCATTGTCATAGGTTATGCGAATGATGTGCTTATGTTGTAGAGACCATTTGTCGTGCCTTTGTCACACCTTAATTTGTTGTACATAAATAGTAAAACACAATAAAGCAAAACTTCACTGTTTTGATGTACAAACAGATATGATACAAATGTGGGAAATAAAAAAAAAAATAATCCAATAATCATAGCCTTGTCTGCTTGTCTGTTATAATGTTTTCTGATATGCAATTTATTAAACCTTTGGTTACAAAAAAAAAAAAATTAAAAAAAAAAAAAATGGAATGCAAAGTTTTAATTTGGGGACACATGAAAAGAAAAAAACTTGCAGAATGTTTTTTTTTTCAAATAAAACGAAAACCTTCTGTTTGACATAGAAATAGATATGCTAGAAACACGCAAAA
>NC_136499.1:123754625-123787125 GCF_053919585.1 Euprymna scolopes | reverse complement strand
TGACACGACACATGTTTTCTACTTGCGGTGAATTAGTAGCACATTTACCTGCCTATATATGGCTCGAAGCGGAAACAAGAATACCAAAAAAAAAACAAAAAAAAAAACGAATGTCTGCGATAAAGGGCGAATTGTGGAGGAAAATATCACAAATGTTTAACAGCAAAGAGGGCACATCAAAGTTAAAAAGTCGTCCAAATAAAGTGAATGTCATGGAAATGCTGTCAAGTTCTTCTTTTTAAAGAAGCTGTTTTTTCCAGACAACAGTATCTTATGTTGCCCATTCTCTTCATAGCAGGTTTCTTATATAGTAACAAGTTTTATTTAAATTATTGCGTACATTATCTAAAATTGTGTGCCAGGTTTAAGCTCCATCATGGTTACTGCATCACTTGCAAAAGCTATGAATCTATATAACCTTCCTCCAACTGTGGATTACAGAGTTCCTATTTTAGAACTTCTCACCTGCAAAATACATTACTATGAGACTGCTTCTCTGCAGTCTACAACATCGATTACAGAGTTCCTTTCCTATAACTTCTCACCTGCAGAATAAATTACTGTAAGACTGCTTCTCTGCAGTCTACAACATCGATTACAGAGTTTGTTTCCTATTATTATTATTATGAGACTGCTTCCCTGCAGTCTACAACATGATCGTCTTCAAATCCACTGTCCTCAAATACTTGTCATACTCCTTCCCCCCCAAAAAAATAGATAATCCTTTGTTGTCCATTTTCAATCCTCTCATATCCATCAATCTCATTAGCTTTTATCCCCACGTAACTTTTGATTTTGCGAATTTGTTACGCATTATTCAAAGAAAGCAAATCATGGAGCATAACTATTCATTCTTTATTCATACTAAAACACGCAATAACTTCCACCATTCTTTATTTATACTAAAACACGCAATAATTTCCACCATTCTTTATTCATACTAAAACACGCAATAACTTCCACCATTCTTTATTTATACTAAAACACGCAATAATTTCCACCATTCTTTATTCATACTAAAACACGCAATAATTTCCACCATTCTTTATTCATACTAAAACACGCAATAATTTCCACCATTCTTTATTCATACTAAAACACGCAATAATTTCCATCATTCTTTATTCATACTAAAACACGCAATAATTTCCACCATTCTTTATTCATACTAAAACACGCAATAATTTCCACCATTCTTTATTCATACTAAAACACGCAATAATTTCCATCATTCTTTATTCATACTAAAACACGCAATAATTTCCACCATTCTTTATTCATACTAAAACACGCAATAATTTCCACCATTCTTTATTCATACTAAAACACGCAATAATTTCCACCATTCTTTATTCATACTAAAACACGCAATAATTTCCACCATTCTTTATTCATACTAAAACACGCAATAATTTCCACCATTCTTTATTCATACTAAAACACGCAATAATTTCCACCATTCTTTATTCATACTAAAACACGCAATAATTTCCATCATTCTTTATTCATACTAAAACACGCAATAATTTCCACCATTCTTTATTCATACTAAAACACGCAATAATTTCCACCATTCTTTATTCATACTAAAACACGCAATAATTTCCACCATTCTTTATTCATACTAAAACACGCAATAACTTCCACCATTCTTTATTAATACTAAAACACGCAATAATTTCCACCATTCTTTATTCATACTAAAACACGCAATAATTTCCACCATTCTTTATTCATACTAAAACACGCAATAACTTCCACCATTCTTTATTCATACTAAAACACGCAATAATTTCCACCATTCTTTATTCATACTAAAACACGCAATAACTTCCACCATTCTTTATTTATACTAAAACACGCAATAATTTCCACCATTCTTTATTCATACTAAAACACGCAATAACTTCCACCATTCTTTATTCATACTAAAACACGCAATAACTTCCACCATTCTTTATTCATACTAAAACACGCAATAATTTCCACCATTCTTTATTCATACTAAAACACGCAATAATTTCCACCATTCTTTATTCATACTAAAACACGCAATAACTTCCACCATTCTTTATTCATACTAAAACACGCAATAATTTCCACCATTCTTTATTCATACTAAAACACGCAATAATTTCCACCATTCTTTATTCATACTAAAACACGCAATAACTTCCACCATTCTTTATTCATACTAAAACACGCAATAATTTCCACCATTCTTTATTCATACTAAAACACGCAATAACTTCCACCATTCTTTATTTATACTAAAACACGCAATAATTTCCACCATTCTTTATTCATACTAAAACACGCAATAACTTCCACCATTCTTTATTAATACTAAAACACGCAATAACTTCCACCATTCTTTATTCATACTAAAATACGCAATAATTTCCACCATTCTTTATTCATACTAAAACACGCAATAACTTCCCCCATTCTTTATTCATACTAAAACACGCAATAACTTCCACCATTCTTTATTTATACTAAAACACGCAATAATTTCCACCATTCTTTATTCATACTAAAACACGCAATAATTTCCACCATTCTTTATTCATACTAAAACACGCAATAATTTCCACCATTCTTTATTCATACTAAAACACGCAATAATTTCCACCATTCTTTATTCATACTAAAACGCGCAATAATTTCCACCATTCTTTATTCATACTAAAACACGCAATAATTTCCACCATTCTTTATTCATACTAAAACACGCAATAACTTCCACCATTCTTTATTCATACTAAAACACGCAATAATTTCCACCATTCTTTATTCATACTAAAACACGCAATAATTTCCACCATTCTTTATTCATACTAAAATACGCAATAATTTCCACCATTCTTTATTCATACTAAAACACGCAATAATTTCCACCATTCTTTATTCATACTAAAACACGCAATAATTTCCACCATTCTTTATTCATACTAAAACACGCAATAACTTCCACCATTCTTTATTCATACTAAAACACGCAATAATTTCCACCATTCTTTATTCATACTAAAACACGCAATAATTTCCACCATTCTTTATTCATACTAAAACACGCAATAATTTCCACCATTCTTTATTCATACTAAAACACGCAATAACTTCCACCATTCTTTATTTATACTAAAACACGCAATAATTTCCACCATTCTTTATTCATACTAAAACACGCAATAATTTCCACCATTCTTTATTCATACTAAAACACGCAATAATTTCCACCATTCTTTATTCATACTAAAACACGCAATAACTTCCACCATTCTTTATTTATACTAAAACACGCAATAATTTCCACCATTCTTTATTCATACTAAAACACGCAATAATTTCCACCATTCTTTATTCATACTAAAACGCGCAATAATTTCCACCATTCTTTATTCATACTAAAACACGCAATAATTTCCACCATTCTTTATTCATACTAAAACACGCAATAACTTCCACCATTCTTTATTCATACTAAAACACGCAATAATTTCCACCATTCTTTATTCATACTAAAACACGCAATAATTTCCACCATTCTTTATTCATACTAAAATACGCAATAATTTCCACCATTCTTTATTCATACTAAAACACGCAATAATTTCCACCATTCTTTATTCATACTAAAACACGCAATAATTTCCACCATTCTTTATTCATACTAAAACACGCAATAACTTCCACCATTCTTTATTCATACTAAAACACGCAATAATTTCCACCATTCTTTATTCATACTAAAACACGCAATAATTTCCACCATTCTTTATTCATACTAAAACACGCAATAATTTCCACCATTCTTTATTCATACTAAAACACGCAATAACTTCCACCATTCTTTATTTATACTAAAACACGCAATAATTTCCACCATTCTTTATTCATACTAAAACACGCAATAATTTCCACCATTCTTTATTCATACTAAAACACGCAATAATTTCCACCATTCTTTATTCATACTAAAACACGCAATAATTTCCACCATTCTTTATTCATACTAAAATACGCAATAATTTCCACCATTCTTTATTCATACTAAAACACGCAATAATTTCCACCATTCTTTATTCATACTAAAACACGCAATAACTTCCACCATTCTTTATTCATACTAAAACACGCAATAATTTCCACCATTCTTTATTCATACTAAAACACGCAATAACTTCCACCATTCTTTATTCATACTAAAACACGCAATAATTTCCACCATTCTTTATTCATACTAAAACACGCAATAATTTCCACCATTCTTTATTCATACTAAAACACGCAATAACTTCCACCATTCTTTATTCATACTAAAACACGCAATAATTTCCACCATTCTTTATTCATACTAAAACACGCAATAATTTCCATCATTCTTTATTCATACTAAAACACGCAATAATTTCCACCATTCTTTATTCATACTAAAATACGCAATAATTTCCACCATTCTTTATTCATACTAAAATACGCAATAATTTCCACCATTCTTTATTCATACTAAAACACGCAATAATTTCCACCATTCTTTATTCATACTAAAACACGCAATAACTTCCACCATTCTTTATTCATACTAAAACACGCAATAATTTCCACCATTCTTTATTCATACTAAAACACGCAATAACTTCCATCATTCTTTATTCATACTAAAACACGCAATAACTTCCACCATTCTTTATTTATACTAAAACACGCAATAATTTCCACCATTCTTTATTCATACTAAAACACGCAATAATTTCCACCATTCTTTATTCATACTAAAACACGCAATAATTTCCACCATTCTTTATTCATACTAAAACACGCAATAATTTCCACCATTCTTTATTCATACTAAAACGCGCAATAATTTCCACCATTCTTTATTCATACTAAAACACGCAATAATTTCCACCATTCTTTATTCATACTAAAACACGCAATAACTTCCACCATTCTTTATTCATACTAAAACACGCAATAATTTCCACCATTCTTTATTCATACTAAAACACGCAATAATTTCCACCATTCTTTATTCATACTAAAATACGCAATAATTTCCACCATTCTTTATTCATACTAAAACACGCAATAATTTCCACCATTCTTTATTCATACTAAAACACGCAATAATTTCCACCATTCTTTATTCATACTAAAACACGCAATAACTTCCACCATTCTTTATTCATACTAAAACACGCAATAATTTCCACCATTCTTTATTCATACTAAAACACGCAATAATTTCCACCATTCTTTATTCATACTAAAACACGCAATAATTTCCACCATTCTTTATTCATACTAAAACACGCAATAACTTCCACCATTCTTTATTTATACTAAAACACGCAATAATTTCCACCATTCTTTATTCATACTAAAACACGCAATAATTTCCACCATTCTTTATTCATACTAAAACACGCAATAATTTCCACCATTCTTTATTCATACTAAAACACGCAATAACTTCCACCATTCTTTATTTATACTAAAACACGCAATAATTTCCACCATTCTTTATTCATACTAAAACACGCAATAATTTCCACCATTCTTTATTCATACTAAAACGCGCAATAATTTCCACCATTCTTTATTCATACTAAAACACGCAATAATTTCCACCATTCTTTATTCATACTAAAACACGCAATAACTTCCACCATTCTTTATTCATACTAAAACACGCAATAATTTCCACCATTCTTTATTCATACTAAAACACGCAATAATTTCCACCATTCTTTATTCATACTAAAATACGCAATAATTTCCACCATTCTTTATTCATACTAAAACACGCAATAATTTCCACCATTCTTTATTCATACTAAAACACGCAATAATTTCCACCATTCTTTATTCATACTAAAACACGCAATAACTTCCACCATTCTTTATTCATACTAAAACACGCAATAATTTCCACCATTCTTTATTCATACTAAAACACGCAATAATTTCCACCATTCTTTATTCATACTAAAACACGCAATAATTTCCACCATTCTTTATTCATACTAAAACACGCAATAACTTCCACCATTCTTTATTTATACTAAAACACGCAATAATTTCCACCATTCTTTATTCATACTAAAACACGCAATAATTTCCACCATTCTTTATTCATACTAAAACACGCAATAATTTCCACCATTCTTTATTCATACTAAAACACGCAATAATTTCCACCATTCTTTATTCATACTAAAATACGCAATAATTTCCACCATTCTTTATTCATACTAAAACACGCAATAATTTCCACCATTCTTTATTCATACTAAAACACGCAATAACTTCCACCATTCTTTATTCATACTAAAACACGCAATAATTTCCACCATTCTTTATTCATACTAAAACACGCAATAACTTCCACCATTCTTTATTCATACTAAAACACGCAATAATTTCCACCATTCTTTATTCATACTAAAACACGCAATAATTTCCACCATTCTTTATTCATACTAAAACACGCAATAACTTCCACCATTCTTTATTCATACTAAAACACGCAATAATTTCCACCATTCTTTATTCATACTAAAACACGCAATAATTTCCATCATTCTTTATTCATACTAAAACACGCAATAATTTCCACCATTCTTTATTCATACTAAAATACGCAATAATTTCCACCATTCTTTATTCATACTAAAATACGCAATAATTTCCACCATTCTTTATTCATACTAAAACACGCAATAATTTCCACCATTCTTTATTCATACTAAAACACGCAATAACTTCCACCATTCTTTATTCATACTAAAACACGCAATAATTTCCACCATTCTTTATTCATACTAAAACACGCAATAACTTCCATCATTCTTTATTCATACTAAAACACGCAATAATTTCCACCATTCTTTATTCATACTAAAACACGCAATAATTTCCACCATTCTTTATTCATACTAAGACACGCAATAATTTCCACCATTCTTTATTCATACTAAAACACGCAATAACTTCCACCATTCTTTATTCATACTAAAACACGCAATAACTTCCACCATTCTTTATTCATACTAAAATACGCAATAATTTCCACCATTCTTTATTCATACTAAAACACGCAATAATTTCCATCATTCTTTATTCATACTAAAACACGCAATAATTTCCACCATTCTTTATTCATACTAAAACACGCAATAATTTCCACCATTCTTTATTCATACTAAAACACGCAATAATTTCCACCATTCTTTATTCATACTAAAACACGCAATAATTTCCATCATTCTTTATTCATACTAAAACACGCAATAATTTCCACCATTCTTTATTCATACTAAAATACGCAATAATTTCCACCATTCTTTATTCATACTAAAATACGCAATAATTTCCACCATTCTTTATTCATACTAAAACACGCAATAATTTCCACCATTCTTTATTCATACTAAAACACGCAATAACTTCCACCATTCTTTATTCATACTAAAACACGCAATAATTTCCACCATTCTTTATTCATACTAAAACACGCAATAACTTCCATCATTCTTTATTCATACTAAAACACGCAATAATTTCCACCATTCTTTATTCATACTAAAACACGCAATAATTTCCACCATTCTTTATTCATACTAAGACACGCAATAATTTCCACCATTCTTTATTCATACTAAAACACGCAATAACTTCCACCATTCTTTATTCATACTAAAACACGCAATAACTTCCACCATTCTTTATTCATACTAAAATACGCAATAATTTCCACCATTCTTTATTCATACTAAAACACGCAATAATTTCCATCATTCTTTATTCATACTAAAACACGCAATAATTTCCACCATTCTTTATTCATACTAAAACACGCAATAATTTCCACCATTCTTTATTCATACTAAAATACGCAATAATTTCCACCATTCTTTATTCATACTAAAACACGCAATAATTTCCATCATTCTTTATTCATACTAAAACACGCAATAATTTCCACCATTCTTTATTCATACTAAAACACGCAATAACTTCCACCATTCTTTATTCATACAAAAACACGCAATAATTTCCACCATTCTTTATTCATACTAAAACACGCAATAATTTCCACCATTCTTTATTCATACTAAAAGACGCAATAATTTCCACCATTCTTTATTCATACTAAAACACGCAATAATTTCCATCATTCTTTATTCATACTAAAACACGCAATAATTTCCACCATTCTTTATTCATACTAAAACACGCAATAACTTCCACCATTCTTTATTCATACTAAAACACGCAATAATTTCCACCATTCTTTATTCATACTAAAACACGCAATAATTTCCACCATTCTTTATTCATACTAAAAGACGCAATAATTTCCACCATTCTTTATTCATACTAAAACACGCAATAATTTCCATCATTCTTTATTCATACTAAAACACGCAATAATTTCCACCATTCTTTATTCATACTAAAACACGCAATAACTTCCACCATTCTTTATTCATACTAAAACACGCAATAATTTCCACCATTCTTTATTCATACTAAAAGACGCAATAATTTCCACCATTCTTTATTCATACTAAAACACGCAATAATTTCCACCATTCTTTATTCATACTAAAACACGCAATAATTTCCACCATTCTTTATTCATACTAAAACACGCAATAATTTCCACCATTCTTTATGCCTAAACCTAAACTTAGATTCCATGAACAAAACAACCAAACTAAATAACATGAATAAATATTTGAAGATTGAAACGAAATCGAACATGAACACTTTTGCCAAAGGATTGCACTCGAAAAGGGTTGATATATCTGAGCTCCAATCTATGGCCCTCCCCTTGCCAAAATATCACGAAAAACTCTAGTCTAGTTGAAAACACTATCAATAATTTCCCCCACTCTTTATCTGTGCCTAGACCTAAACGTAGATTCCATGAACAAAGTTTTTCTTAGAACTAGACGCCCATGGAACTCTCTTCTGTTTCCCTGCTTTCCAGCTGACTACAATATGGTTTTGTTCAAGTCCAATGTAAACAAGTTCTTGATGATCCGTTTCCTTAAGTAATCCAATTTACCAAATTTCTACTACTAAAGATTACTATGATATTGTTCCATTGACTACTGTACACTCATTAATCCTTATCCTCGAGTGGCCACCGGACCTTGACAATTGGTAACTCCTTTGTAATAAAAAAAACCAAAAAAACAATGACAATTGTTCTCCTTGGGCCGCTTTTTAATCAAGATCCTCCAGAGAGCAGTTGGAGATTTAAATTTTATAATGAGTAATTTTTTTTATTTATTTATTTATTTTTTTTTATAAAAGACAGCACTCCAAGGATCCTTTATGCCAATATTTGGTGCAAAACTAACCGATAGCTTTGGAGCTTTTAAGTGTTTATTATTTACTCGTTAGGAATTTTCAAATGAGTTATTAGCAATCATCTCTCATAATATTCTTCATCATGCAATTGAAAATCAATCCATCTCATTAACTCTTAAGTGGCTTTTGGCCTTGGTAAGCTATGATTCATCAGTTTAAAAAAAAAAATAAAAAAATAAAAAAGTAGGATAGACCTGACTCTAAAGCCTTGATTTTGCAACTATTCTAAAAGGAACACTTCAAAATAACAGCAGTTTTTCTCTGCCTACCCCAGCATTGTTTTCAACCTTACTGGACTTCTCCTTGTCATTGGACTTAAGCAATATCAGTTTAGGAGTGGTGCTGTTGGAGATTGCACCAGACCACCTTGTCCGGCCTTAACAGGGTTCAAAACACCGTAGGTGATGTTTTTTTATCTGCCTGTGGAACTCTATATTACAGTGATGCTTTTCAGCTGACTACCACATGGTCGTTTTCAAGTCCAATATAAACAAGTTCTTGTTGAGCCCCCCCCATCTCCACCTTAAATAATAACTTTTTTTTATATATATACACAAATTTCCACCATTAACGATCATCACTATGCCGTTCCCTCAGTGACCACCTTACATTCATTAACCTTTATCCTCGAGTGGCTTTCTAGCCTTGATAAACACTTTCTCATTTTTTTTTAAAGTAAAAATTTGGAGTAAAAAATTAGACTTGCTATCAGTAGACAAAGGGTTTTTTGTTTTGTTTTTTGGTTAATATGTATAACAGACAATCTTTGGTGACATGTAGTTATCAATAATGATAATATATTAGTATATAGTATTAATAATAATTAATAATAATAATAATAATATGTTGATATATAGAAAATAATAACATGTAAATCTTCTCTCCCCCTTCTCCTCACTCATTTTCAGCCCAAAAAGAAAACAATCCATAAAAAAAAAAAAAAATAATGGTATTTGAAGGAAAAAAGACTTTTTTTTGAAGCATAAAAAAACGAATCCTATATTCATAGGAATGATATGTCAGTTTTTTTTTTGTGTGTATTTTCTTTTTTATATATATAGATATTAATTTTTTTTTAATATTAAAAAAAAAGTTTGCACTGGTAAAACAAAGTTCCATGCAACAACAATATATGAGCAGAAACAATATATATATATATATATATATATATATATATATATATATATATATATATATATTTATATATTATTATTATTTTTTATTTATTTATTTATTTTTTTAGGGGTACAAAACTAGCTGTTAAAAAAAGAAGACTGAGTTTTTTTTTGTATCCATGGTAAAAAGATAGACGGAGGGAAAACATTTAATATAGGTTGAAAAAAAAAAAAAAAAATTAACTAAATAAGGGGATAGAGTCTGTGAGGGCAAAACCCGGTCATCTGACTACCTTCTTATTTTGTTCATTTTTATTTTTTATTTTTTTTCAACCTCCATTAAATATTTCCTTCCGTCCATCTTTTCACCGTGGATACATAAAAAAAAAAACTCAGTCTTCCTTTCTTAACAGCTATAATATATATATATAGTATTAATAAAGTAAGAAAACAATATAAAATATATACTAATATATATATATATAGATTTATTCAATAAGTATGATATATTAATTAGGGGTGTAGGATAAGTAAGAACTCTTTATACCATGGTATTTCGAGGCCTAATGCTTCTCATCAGAAAAGGATAAAAGATGCTAGATAACATAATAGGAGTGCAATGTCTAGCAATAGTTACATTAGGAGCAAAATAATTGTGCAGTGAGAGATAAAAGATTGAGACTATTTGGGGGTGGGGAATCTAAATTGATATAGGTATACCTTATCCAATATCACACTTTAGTTCTCCCACCCCCAAACAATCTCAGTATTTTATATCTCACTGCAAAATTATTTCTCTCCTAATGTAACTATCGCTAGACGTCGCATCTCTATTATGCTACCTAGCATCTTCTCTCCTCTTCTGATGAGAAGAACTAGCCTCGAAATACCATGGTATAAAGAGTTCTTGCTTATCCCACATCACAGTTTGATGTATCACCCTTATTGAATAAATGAATAAATCTATATATATATTAGTATATATTTTTATATTGTTGTTTTCTTACTTTATTGATTTCTATAGAAGCTCTGAATCAACTTGTTGAGCTTTGCGTTATCCCGATAAGTCTCCTCTTAAAGAATTGATCTTATAGTTTTTCTTTTAACTCCCCCTACATACATATATATATATCTTATATATACACACAGATAGATAAAAAAAAAAAAATTTTTTCATTTCGTTTCGAATAACATTCAATAAATTCCCAGGAATGGAAAAAAATATGCAGCATCATTGATATGGACTACAAGAAAATTACACTTCCGGATTTAAGTATTTGTCATTTTGTTTTTAAATTCGCAAAGAGATTTTATTTAAAAAAAAAAAAAAAAAAAATGCTTTAAAAAATTTTTTCCCCTTTACAAGATCTTGTTTTTTTTTGTTCTTTTTTGAGTCACATGATCTTATTTATTATAAATGCATAAAACTTTGACAAAAAAAAAAAAAAACTGTTCAAACGTCCAAGAAGATTTTTTTTTGTTATTTTTTAATTTCATTAAAAAAATTTTTTTTTTTTTTTTTGGTAAAAAGCAATTGCTTACTTCAATAGCAATAACCAATTGGAAGCTTCAGCCCCATGTTTAACAAAATGAAAGAATAAAAATTTGAACTGGATGATTGAATATATATATATATATATATATATATATATATATATATATATATATATATATATATATATAGGCAACATTTTTCTCTTCAGTATATTTCATTAAATAAAGTAGACGTTTTTTGTCAATTAATTCTATTTCTGATCGATTCCAACTTCTGAATAACGGTCTCCATTTCTAGCAGGAACTGGCTGATGTAATCGCCATATTATCTATCCCTGATGATGAAATTAGAAGGATTGGAAAGTACTCGGACTTACGATAAATGTGGCGATTACATCAGCCAGTTATTGCCCGAAGTTAAGACCGTTATTCAGAAGTTGGAAAGGATGAACAACAGAATTAATAGACAAAAAACGTCTATTTTATTTAATGATATATATATATATTGAACAAGCCATGAATAAATATATATATATATATATATTTATTTATTAATGAAAACAAAGAGATGTAGTGTTTACCTGATATATGCAATGGTAAACTTCAAACTAATATAATTAACAGTATTTATATATAGAAAATTTAATCCCAACCGAATTAAAAAAAGCTCAATACGCAATAGAGAGTAGAGCTTATTATAATTTGCTGATTTCTTTATGTCCTCCGACGAGAAGAATAATAATAGCATTCTTTGAAACTCTGCGGAATAAGGACTTTGTAAATTTTTTTTTGGAGTATTCTGTCGAACAATAAATTTTGATTGTAAAGTTCAACTTACAGTTTTAATTTTCTTTCTCTTTATATATATATGTAAAAAAATAGCTATAAATATGATATTAAAAAGGTATAAGAAAAAGTAATTTCCCATATACCAAAGAAGAAAACGGCTAATACGACAGAGGGGAGGAATGCTCGATATTAAAATAGAGCATAACAATAAATAAAAACGTATGAACGGAAATTTGTTTCATTTAAAAATCCTTTCATAATAGATAATTATTTTAAAATTTCCGGAAATAAGAAAGCAAGACAAATCTTTTTTTGTGGACTTCTAAAGTCAACAAATCTTCGTTCACAATTAAATAATACGTTTGTCTGTTCAACATTTTTAACTAGAATATGTAGAAAATAACACGAATGTTAACAAAGTACAGTTATTATATATATATAAGTATATATATATATATTCCAGGTAGAAAGATAACCAAAAATTTGGAATAATTGAATTTCAACAAGGGTTGTTGACAGTGCTCAATCAAAGAGAGCAAATTATATTTTTATTATTTGATCGATGCCTCCGTTCAGTCTCGAAAGACAAAGGATACCCCCTGTAGAGGCAGCTGCCCATGTAATGGTGAGGCAAGGGTTACCTAATCTCCAACCACACCTCTCCTGGATCAGCACTGCTTGAGTCCAGTGGTAAGGAGAGGTTCAGGACGACTGGAAGCAATGCCGAGATAAGCAGAGAGCACATACAGCACCTGGAAGTCTCAAATGGTTCAACGTTAACTTTGGTGATCAAGCGGGAACTGGTGGGTCAACGTGATTATTATTCTTTATGTAAATGCAGTCATCATATCTTGCTACGATGTGCAGACCGTTTCTATCATTTTTGATCTCATCAGGCAAGAAAAATTAAAAGACAAAAATGAAAAAGGTTCTAGACCTTTTAAATTTTTGAGGAGAAAAAATATGCCATGACTTTCGTGAAGCAAAGTTGAAGTTCTGCACATCGTAGCAAGATATGACTGTATTTACATAAAGAATGATAATAATATATTTTTATATTTTGTATACAGAAAGTTTTTAGATGAGACAAGTCATTGGTACCGTCGGTTACAAACCTAATAATTAAGACCGTCTTAGATACTCATATCAAGCTCCCTTCAGCCAATACTCATCCTGTTAACTATAATAGGATGAGGCTGAAGAGAGCTTGATATGGGTATCTAAAACGGTCCTAATTATCAGGTTTGAAACCGACGGTACCAATGACTTGTCTCATCTAAAACCTTTCTGTAAGCAAAATATAAATACGCTCTTATGTTTGGATTTTCCTTATAATTGAGCACTATGCTGAAAATCTTTTTCAAAAAAAACAAACAAACTAACTAATCTATATATCTATAAAAGTGAACGTGTCTGTGTGTCTATGTACATTTTCCTTCGCAATAACTGTCAATTTTCAGTCTACAGACTCGAAATTTGATATACAGGATACTGAGATTTGGGAGAATCTATGTGATCGGTTTTCGGCCAGAAATTTGGCTGTTAAGGGGTCAAAATTCAACGATCTGACCTTTGAGAACTCTACCAAACTCCATCGACAATTTGGGGTCTAAACACTTGAAATTTTAGACATAGGTTCCTTGAACATGGATCTAACTTAATAATTCGATTTGAACTAAATACAATAAATGTTAAGGGGTCTAAGTTAAAAAAAATTGACCGTTTTTATTTTTTGCTTTTTTTTTGCTCAGCATACACCTCCAAATACCCGGGCAACACCAGGCACCCATACTATATGTGTGTGTGTGTGTGTGTGTGTGTGTGTTGAAAAATACATTATTAAATACGACCAAGATACTTTGTTTTACGATTCTTTTTTTTATTTTTGCGATTTTTCGTATAATCTTTTTTATATCAAAACCGAATATATTAATAAAAGTTCCATAGTCATCACAAGCGCTTTTGGTCCGACTTCAAATCATTTTCATGGAGTTGATGAGGCAAAGTGTAACAACGTATCAAAACGCCTGGCGCAGCGTGTAAATGATACGTTAGATTTTAAAACTCAGATTTTTAACCAAATTTTTATATACTTTTAAACTCCCATCACTCGATACAATTTCTTGTGTATTTTACTTTAATTTCCATTTTCGCTTCTATTCACTTTCACCTCAACTCCATGAAGTCGCAGTCGAAGATGATTCACAGTCGAATCGAAAATGCTCATGATAACTATGAAACTTTCATTAATATTTTCGGTTTTGATATAAAAAAAATTATACGGAAAATCGAAAAAATAAAAAAGAGAATCATAAAGCAAAGTATCTCTGTTGTATTTAACACTGTCTGCTCGAATATATATATATATATATTATTTGAGGGTAAACAGTTACATATGGTCGCTACAAATAACCATCTGTTTCAGTCAAAAAGACTTCCTCCGGCGACCTAGAACCTCTCGATGCCAAAAAGAAAAACGAAAAGCATATGGTTTTTCTTTTTGGTGTCGAGAGGTTTTAGGTCGCCTGAGGAAGTCTCTTTAACTGAAACAGATGGCTATTTGTAGCGACCATATGTAACTGTTTACTCTCAAATAATAAAAAAAAAAATATTTTGCTCTTTTTATTGAGCACTATCTAACAACCTCGTTGTCTTCAGTAGTCTCCACTTTTGAACACTCCAAACCTTATATACATATATATACATATATATATATATTATTCAATGAAATATTGAAATGCTTTCGGATTACAGATTGTATAATACCGTAAACAAAAAGTCCATATAAATATAAGTATCAATATTTATAAAGCAATCACAAACGGATAAAGAAAATTCAATATGTGAATAATAAAGTCCATATAATAATAATATAATAATAATAATAATATAATAATAATAATATAATAATAATAATAATATAATAATAATAATATAAATAAAGTCCATATAAATATAAGTATCAATAAAACAATCACAAGCTGATAAAGAAATCTCATATGTGAGATAGGAGCAATAACACAAATGGAAAATTTAAAACAAATTTATTGTTTGAGTTAAAATATAAAAAAAAAGTTTTTACCTTAATCTATTTATTGAAAATCCATGGATTAAAGAAAAAAAAAAACAACTTTATTTTTCGTATTCCTAGTCAAACAATAAATTTATAATTCATACATAATTTAATTCAAACTTTTCATTTATATAAAAAGTATTTACACATGTGTGTGCATGTGTATTTACTTTTAATTATTGGATATTTTAATTTATAACTTAAAAACTAATAATCCAGTTCATATAGGAATAATCCGGTTGGATCATGAAAAAAAAAAAGAAAAAAAAAGAAAAAAGGAAAACCCTCATGGGATCCTTGTGTCACATTCTTTTTTTTTTCTTTTATACAATTATATATTGAAACAACAGTTCTTATTAGGATATAGTCGACAGATCGATTTTTAAAAATATGTTGTTTTAAGCAAAAAAAAACAGTATAACGTACTTAATTGTCATGCCGAAAATAATAATATATCCAAAAATTACGAAAAATCATAGAGTAGAAATTTATTTATAGTTAAAAGTAATTTTTACGGAAAATTAGGTAAAATTGCATTTTTCTTATATGTTATAAAATAGACAGTAGGAGGCTAAAATCAGGGGACATAACTCCGAAAGGAATATTTAGATTTGTTGTTTATAACGAGACTTTTTTTTTTTTTTTTTTTTTTTTACTAAAAACATAATTGCAGTTGTTCTAATCGATGAATTTTCGTAATTTTTGGATATATTACTATTTTCGACATGACCATTAAGTACGTAATATTATTTTGGCTTAAAATGATATATTTAAAAATAATTTCGTCGACTATAGCTTAACAAGTAATGAAACAACGATTAACAAAATTATTTCTTCCCTCCCCTCCCGCATTCATTTAGTTATAACTTCCAACATTTATTTATCATTTGCGGAAAGAAAAAAAGAGAAAGATCGCACTGTTAACATGCAAAGGTAAAACCTCTTTATCAAATTGTTAAGTGCAAAGGTTAATTTAAAGATGATGTGCCTGTGGAGATTGCCTTGCTATCTGTTTGATGAAGAAAAATAAAAAAAAAGTTATTTAATGTGTGTAATCATATTCCATAATATATTTCAAGATAAAATCTCTTCATCAAATTTGTTAAGTGTTTCAAATCTCCTTAAAAAAGCAAACACACACATTTCAATGAAAATATCTATCTATATATAGATATCTATATCTACTTCTAAAACTCTATGGATCTTGTCATCTTGCTGAAACCTTGAGTGGAGAAAGCTAGATTCCATATACTAATCAGTTTGGGATGACACAACTTTTTACACAGAGGGAGGTTATAGAAGGCTATCACAGTGCAAAAAGTGTCGACAAAAGGACGAAAATGAAGCGAGTTTCTTTTTTTTTTTTTTCTAAAGTAAATCTTACTTGATTCAGTCATAATTTCTACACAGTGATAAATCTGTGTAATCATATTGTGTAATATATTTCAAGGTAAAACCTCTTTATCAAATTAAGTGTTTCAAATTTTTTGAAACTATGTGCTCTGATGAACTTGTTGCACTTATGCCCCCTCAATGTACAAATCTGCTTAGCACCAAAATCACGCCCTTTCACTGCTGAAATCCCTAAATGCCAGAAATCTTTCTACTCTAATAGTTTCTTCCCTTGAACAGCTAGACATTGGAATTCCCTTCCTACTACCTGCTTCCCTGACTGTACTGATATGCAGAAGTTTAAATGTAATGTAAACTAACATCTTGTTAATCTTTCCAAGGCATGGTCCCAAATAGTAGCCCCTTACGTCCAAGTGGCGATATAACTTGTTAGGGGTGACG
Organism: Euprymna scolopes; assembly: GCF_053919585.1. Lineage (NCBI taxonomy): Eukaryota > Metazoa > Mollusca > Cephalopoda > Sepiida > Sepiolidae > Euprymna > Euprymna scolopes. The sequence continues at coordinate 123,769,470 of NC_136499.1, read as the reverse complement.
TGAGTAAAAAAAAAAATAAATAAAAAATAAAAATAAAATTCAACCAAAATATTTATATCCATCTACTACTAAAACTCCCTGGATCTTTTTATCTTGTTGGTCACCATGCACACTGGGTGACGTCATCCATTAAAACAGATATAAAGGATAATGCATGGTGAAGGGAATGGTGCTTTTCTGTAGAGAGAGAAAAATGCGACACTTTAATTCTTCTACTTTGTTGTCCATCCCCACCGGGCAACACCGACTAACCATGCTAGTCTATCATATAAATGAAAGTCGTAATTCAGCAAAAAGTCAGACACTACACAGGATCCATTAGAGTCACCAGAAGACAAATTAGTGCAAGGTGAGAATCAAATTACTTTTTTCACCTATTATTACTGAGAATTGTTTAGAAAACAATACTGAAACTAGGTTTCCAAACATGCATTTTTTTTGTTTTTTTTTTTTAGATGAAGTGGAATTATTCAAACTGGGAAAGAGAATTCACTGTAATTAGCAATTTCTATGTAGATAGAAAAACTTAAAAATAAATAACAATTTTTCTACACAGGCACATAAATATCTTTGGAAAAAAAAATATGGACAGATTAGCATGAAAAATTTCTTTAGAAAAAATGTTGCAATGAAAATCTTTAATTTACAGGATTTCTTTTTTATAAAACAGTATTATTTCCCTTGTAATTAAGCCAATAGAAAATGGCTGATTGAAATCAGGAAAGATAATACCCCCCCCCCAAAAAAAAAACAAAACAAAAAAACAACTTTACACAAAAAAACCCCGAAAAAACGATTTTACAAAAAAAAGTTTTACAAGCAACAAAAAAAAAACAAAACGATTTCACAAAAAAGTTTTACAATAAAAAAAAATTTAAAAAAAAAAAAAAAAAAAAAAAAAAAAAAATCAACATTTTTTTTTTTTTTAATATGAATATTAAGATGATTGATTAAATATATTTAGTAGTCAAATGAGGCAAAGTTCAAATTCTTCCCCCACTTGTAATTAAGCCAATAGAAAAGTTAAAATGGCTGATTGAAACCAGGATAAATAAATAACAAAAATTTAAAAAAAAAATCAAAAAACAGAAACTAAAACAAAACAAAAAAAAAACCATCAGCATTTTTGATAAACACTAAACTCAATCGCTGATTCGTTTGATATATTTATGGGTCAAATGGATCAAAGCTTAAACTTATTTTGTAGCATTTGCAGAATTAGAATATAGCAAAGATCTTGTCTAATAATCTGATTTGGAAAAGATGGAATTTGATTTATTTCTAACAAAGTTAAAAAAAAAAAAAAAAAAAAAATAATTGATGAGATAACATTTTACGCAGAAACTACGAAACCAGATTTTGAATTAGGAGTATTTTAATATTTTACATTTGACATACAGTATGGACTTAAAGACTAACTAACAAACTGAAAAGGCAGTTCTTCGGGGCTGTAGTAGTCTATCCTGGTTTACAGTGCTAAAGCCTGGACATTCACCAAAAGATTGCAAAGAAAACTAGACGGCACATACACCATATGAACACTATTACATATATCTTGGCAAAATCATCCCACGAAGCAGCAACTTTATGGCAACCTACCTGCCATATCTAATACCATCAGGGAAAGACGCCGATGATTTGCCGGTGACTGTCTGGGGAGCAAGTATGAATTGGTGAGCGACGTATTGCTATGGACTCCACGGCACGGATGCGCAAGCAGAGGACGACTTAGATCCACGTACATCCAGCAAATAGCACACGATGCCAGCTGTGAGCCTAAAGATCTGAGGCTGCTGATGGAAGACAGGAAACTCTGGCGAGGAAGAGTCACATTGGTCTGAGTAATGAGCCCGTCCTGATGATGATGACAATTGACATCATAGACCGTTCTTAAGATACAGGGAGTATCCCACGTGACAATCCTGTCCAGCTTTAAATGAAATATGACAAAACAAATTCAATAATTTACATTTCAAAAAAACTGTAACGTAACAGGTCAAATTACTAGAAAAGATTTTGTATTTTCATATAAAAATTTTCACTTTTACATAAATTGAAAACATGGGAGTGTTTATCAAAATCATAAAGAATGTCAAATGTGTTTTTAATCATAAGATATTTTAAAATTTCCTTAACATGAAGACACATAAGAGCTAAAAAAAAAAAAGACTAAAAAGAAGAAACTAGTAATAAAGTCATTAATCGAAAAATCATGGAGATAGCCGAGATTTCAAATTCGATCTGGGGTAAGTTCTTCTCATTGGTCCACAAATTAATCTGATTGGCTTGCTGAGTGATGATATTGAGCTCTATTTTATAAATACAGAGGGGTCCTTAGATTGACATCTAGAAAACAACAACAATACAATCACACACATGTGTGTGTGTGTGTGTGTGCGTAAATATGTCTTTTTAATTATATTTCACTTTTTATTCATACCTATCATTAAATTTAAGCTCAATGTAATTACAGAGCATATAACAAATAAATGACAAAAGTCTATACTCCAAATTCCAAGATGTTAACCATCTTACAATTTATTCCTTTAAGTACGTTGACATGCACAAATTATATATATATATATATATATATATATATATATATATATATATATAAACATATGTGTGTGTGTGTGTGTGTGTATATATATATATATATAAATAAAAACGTGTGTGTGTGTGTATATATATATATATATATATATCTATAATATAAAGCTGAATGTCTGTGTGTGTGTCTGGTCACGAATAGGCTCCTATATAGTTGAATATTTTTAAAAACTGATTACATATAATGATAGATGTATCGAGGAATGGGTATGTTTGATCTGGCAAAACGGTGGTTCATTAAAATTGTGGGGTCTGCATTCGCGCCTGGTCAACAAAGTATGGAAATAAAAAATTAAAAAAAAAAAAAAAACGTTTACAAGTGTTTTTGATAAAGATGTACATAATAATACTTTGATAAGTATGTTTTAACTTAAATAGGGATGGTATAATAAAATTGTGGGGTCGGGGTTCGCGCTTGGCCTCCATAGAATGGAAATAGGCACAAACTTTAATAAAAACTTTTCATAGCTATTTGCGTAAGTATACTTTGATAATTATGTTTCAGTTTGAAGAAATATGGTATAATAAAATTATGGGGTGTTTGTTCGCACCTGACCTCCATAGAATGGAAATATGTCACAAAGTTTAACAATATTTTTTAATATAAATCCACAGAATATAGTGATAAGTGTTTCAGTGTGAACAGGTATGGTATAATAAATTATGGGGTTTATCTATTTTATTTTTACTTTCATCATATTTTGCTTTGGCTTTGATACTCCCAAATTCGAAGCTATCTCTTAACAACCCTTCGTTTTCATAACCTATCATACTTTCATAAATCAGAGTCCATTTTCTGTGGGCTGTTTTTGAACCCAGTCAACGACGGGTATTTTTGCTAGTATATATATATATATATATATATATATATAAATGTTTTTCTCAATTATATTTCACTTTTTATTCAACCAATCCTTTATGAAGCTCAATGTAATTACAGAGCATATAACAAATGACAAAAGTCTATATTCTAAATTTCAAGATGTTGACCATCTTACAATTTATTTCTTGAAGTACAAATTTAGTAAGAATATCAACATACTTAAAGGAATAAATTATAAGATGGGCAATATCTTGAAATTTGAAATATAGGTTTTTGTCAATTTTATATCTATATATTCCAGGTTAAGATATTCAAAAGTAAAAACTAATGAATTCAACAAGGTTCTTGACGGTATTTAATAAAAAGAGCAAAATTAAATTTATTCAATTTAGGTAAGCAAAATGACCATATGTCGCAACAATAAAATTACTGTTTCAATCTAAAAAGATTTTATCAAGTGACAGAAGTCTTTGTTTTTCATGAAGGCCAGTCTTAATCTTAAGTTAAAAGACTAGCCTTCATGAAGAACGGAGGCTTCTGTCGCCTGGTGATATCTTTTTTAAAATTGAAATAGTAATTTTATTGTAACAACATATGGTGACTATTTTTTACCTAAACTAAATAAAATAACATATACAAGTTTTGAAAATATATATGACAAGCTATACAGAATCACTACAATAGCCCGACGAATCTTCACAAACATGAAACGCAGAAAATTCTGTGTAGTTTAATTGTCATTAATTTTTCAAAATTTACCATCTAGCTCTACTTACATATTGAGCATTCTTGAAGTAAATACTGAAAATGTGTGTTTATATATATATATATATATATATATATCTTTTTTCTGAAAATACTTGTATATTTAAATGAAACCAGTCAATTCCTTGTTTGTTTTTTCTCCTGTGTTTAATTTTTTCCATTTTGTCTTTCATTATATATATATATATATATATATATATATATATATATATATATATATATACATACATACATACATACATACACAAGTTAGAAAAGCATTTCATCCAAGGCATGAAAATTGTTAAACAAAATGTTTTTACTATAGGCTTTAAAAATAAAGGTACAAGATTCAATTTGAAATTTATTTATCTTCAAAGTGCACTTTTATAAAGTTTACAAAGTAAGGTATAAAAATTTAATTTAAATTCAATCGAAAAATTACCTTGGATCTATTTTATGTAATATACATTCTGTTGCACTTTAAAAAAAAAATCATTGAAAATTTTATATCTATATCATTAATTACTAGATGAAAGATAATGTTTTTAAATTGCATTTTTAAATTTTTATACCTTACTTTGTAAAATTTATAAAAGTGCACTTTAAAAATAAATTTCAAATTGAATATTGTACCTTTATTTTTAAAGCCTATACTAAGAACATTTTGTTTAACAATTTTCATGCCTTGGATAAAATGCTTTTCTAACTTGTATCTTATCTTTTTAAGATTATGTTTTAAAACTCTTCTCTCTATTTCAGTTTGTATTTCTCCTCACACCACATCTCAGTTTTTGTAACCCCCTCTTTGTAATACAAGTCTAAATAATGAGAAAATCTGAATTTTTTAACAAAAATTTGAAAATGACTTTTTTAGATTAAATGTTTTGGAACTTCTTTAAGAATAGAAAATCTTTAAAATGTAATAAGGAACATGTTTCATATAGGTTTCATTAACAAATATTCAGTACATAACGAGAAAAATAGAGATGAAAATTTCAAAAGGAATGTATAACTGGTTACGGTCAATAGTAGTCCTCGCCAGCGAAAGTCTTTGTTATTCTATTATTATTATTATTTTAAACATTTTGTGTCCTGCTCTTTCGCGCGAGGACTAATATTTTTATCTTTCATTATATATATATATATATATCTTTCATTATATATATATATATATATCTTTCATATATATATATATATCTTTCATTATATATATCTTTCATTATATATATATATATATCTTTCATTATATATATATATATATTTATCTTTCATTATTATATATATATATATATCTTTCATTATTATATATATATATATTTATCTTTCATTATTATATATATATATATATATTTATCTTTCATTATTATATATATATATATATATTTATCTTTCATTATTATATGTATATATATATATTTATCTTTCATTATTATATATATATATATATATTTATCTTTCATTATTATATATATATATATATATTTATCTTTCATTATTATATATATATATATATATATATACACACACATACACAAAAATAGTTATATCATAGTTTTCTAGATGTAAATCCACTGGAACTCTGGTGTTTATCAAAAAGTGCTCAATAACAAGCAGAGCACAATTATATTTATTTATACAAATATTATTGGCTACATATGTGCATACATGTTTTTGCTGCAACTCATTTTAGAGAAACAACTTCAGCCGTCCTCTGCTTTTGAAATCCAAATCAAATCTGTTCTTCATTTATATACTAAGCTTTACTCCTTTTACCAAATCATAAGACAGGGAGGCAAAGACAAATTATATATATATATACATATATGCAGGGTGTCCCAAAATGATCTGACACATTTGATGATGAAAAAAATAATTAAATGCATAAAATATTTTCGCAAACATCAAGATAACAAAATATAAAATGAGAAGATCATATTGTGTATTTTCTCATGTGTAACAATTGTGTCATAAGTATTTGGACAATTTTAAATATTATATCATTTAAAAATATTCCAAAATAGCTACTCTTCAGACGGACATAATACATTATTTATGCATATATGAATACATTCATAATCTCTATTTTAAGAAATCGAGCAGTTTGATCTACCTACACACCATCCTTATATTTTCTTGATCTCTGGTTGACCTCTTAAGTCCGTCTGAAGAGTTGCTATTTTGGAATATTTTTAAATGAAATAATATTTAAAACTGTCCAAATCGTTATGAAACCATTATAAAGCATAAGAAAATACACAATATGATGTTCTCATTTTATATTTTGTTGCCTTGATTTTTACAAAATATATATATATATATATATAAACACTTATGATGTTTCCACATGGTAAGGTAATTAAAAGCAAATACTACATTTAAGCATGTCCCATTTGACAGATTATATGTTAAACTTAGTAAAACTTTCTATTTTGTAATGAATATTCATAACTAAAAAAACTTCCAATTTGCTGGTAACATATCAGCACCATTTTAGAAAGTGAATCAGGGTAAAAAAAAAAAAAAAAAAAAAAAAAAAAAAAAGCGTTCAGTGTTCTACAGACTAACCGCTTGACTTTAATGTTATTTTCATAGAAACAAACATACCTATGTATTTATTATTAATAGTCAAACTTTCAAAAGATAAGCTCAATTGATACTAATTTTAACTCCACAGTATGTATAATAAATAACAGAAAATTATTAACCATGTCCTTATAACCCCCCCCCCCCCAAAATCCAGATACTTGACAGACTGTTTCGATGACACATGGCTAATCATAATATAAGGTTATATATTCTTGACTTTATGAAGGGTCACACTTATGGGAAATCTAGGATATATAACTCTATATTATGTTTTTTTTTTTTTTTTTTTTGAAAGGTGAATAAAAACGTGGTTAGTGAAATCTAAATTCCTATTGTTTATATATAAGTAAAATAATAAATATGTCCAAAAAAACATGGGCGATTTTCAACTCCAACGTTGAAGACACTAAATAACCGTATTATCATTAAAAAAAAATTATAAAAAAAAAAAAAAAAAAAAATTAAATATATATATATGCAAAGAGAGAAAGAGAGATTGAATATAAATATAAAATTCAGCAAAGTGTATTGAAAAATTACAATTGATTAAGCTACAGATGAGATAAAATCATATTTATTGACTACAAATTTTGAAAAAGTTTGTCAAAAAAAAATAAATAAATAAATAAAAATAAGTATATGTTTTTGATTTGAGTATCTATATTTTGCATTTGACCACTTTTCAACCTTATCTCTCTCTCTCATATATATATATATATATATATATATATATATATAATATATATATATATATATAATATATATATATATATATATATGAGAACATGATTAAAAAAAATGTTCTAAAATCGATCAGGTTGTTTATATGATTGCCATCGTACTAAGTATGTTATTTTGCCACCATTGATTTTTAGCGTATATTATAAAAACCTGATCTATTTCAGTTTACATTTTAGTTATCTCTTCAAATGCCTTTTTGCATGTCTAGCTAAAACTTGAAAAACATACAACAATCATCCACAAAATTGTTGTATTTTTTAATCCATGTAACCCCAGATTTGGGTGTCAAATAATCATTTAACGTCATTGTATAAAAGGAAGTTACTGTTTTCTAGAGTTATTTCCCTTACCCTAACTCGAGTTACATGTGTATGTATGTCCAGAGAGAGATGAATGGGCTGGGCAAAAAAGAAAGTCGGGGGAGGGGGAATGACGGAGAGATGGAAGGAGTGATGAACTTGATTTTCAGTCATGCGACAAACTTTATTCAAGCAACATCTTTCTTCTGAAAATTATTTCTTGAGCATCTTTCATATATACTCAGAAAAAAAATTTCAAAATAAAAAAAATATTCTTGACAAAAACAAAACAAGAATTACAAGAGCAATGTCAAACCTTGGAATTCCCTGACTGTACCAACATGCAGAAATTTAAATGTAATGTGAACAGGCATCTCATTGCTCAACTTCCTAACTGGTATGTTCCCTAATAGCAACTCCTTATGTTACTGTGAACATTGTGGGTGAATAAGAGCAAGAAAAAAAAAAAAAATTTTTTTAAATGAATTGTTCTAAAATTTAAATCCAGTTCCATCAATTTTTTACATTCTTCTTATTTTAATTCACATCCAATTGTAAGAATTTTGATTCACATCCAAGTGTAAGAATTTTGATTCACATCCAATTGTAAGAATTTTAATTCACATCCAAGTGTAAGAATTTTAATTCACATCCAATTGTAAGAATTTTAATTCACATCCAATTGTAAGAATTTTAATTCACATCCAATTGTAAGAATTTTAATTCACATCCAATTGTAAGAATTTTAATTCACATCCAAGTGTAAGAATTTTAATTCACATCCAAGTGTAAGAATTTTAATTCACATCCAAGTGCTATAATTTTCATACACATCTATTTGTCATAATTTTAATAAACGACTAATTGCTATAATTTTAATTAGCACCTGTGGAAATTCCACAGGTACTCATTCATATGTACTATATTGATGTTGGCATTCTGTAGATGTTCAGCATAAATGGAGACGCCCTGATACTATTGTAACTCTTTTGTTAAAACTGCAAAAGTATTCATCTAAGCTAGCAGGGAAGACTGGTGTAGCCCGGTCGTAACTACGCTTAAATATGATATTTTCATTCTTGCAGTTTTCGATTTTTTAATTATGAAGTTAATGTTCTATCGAGTTTTAGATATTATAAAGTGGCGATTTCAAAAATTAAAAAAATATATCCATTTGCCTTGGTGGCACCCTCCTCTACACTTTGGAATAGCAGTGAATGAAAAGGAAGCCTTCGGGTTGCCCTCAACTATAGTCGGCCACTTAGATTTTTAGCTCTATTTGAAGAGAAAAAAAATCATTAACAGTACATTTTTTCTTTCTACTGATCAGTTACTGCTTATCAAGGCTTGGGGGCAACTCGAGGATAGGGGGTTAAATAGATTGTCAGTTAGACGATGATCGTCTCCATCAGAATTCCGTAAACACTAGGTGGGATGGGCCAGAAAATTACTTAAGCGGACATGATTATTCAAGATGACAACTCAGCAAGTATTTGTTTACATTAGACTTGAAGACCAACATGCTGTAGTTGATTGGGAAGTATACTTGTGGTATCTTGTTCCACAGATTATAAGAGTTATAAATCATAAGAAGTAAAGAAAGCAACCTCTGAATTTCCACCGCTAGTAATTTTTAAATACAACTGGATATGAAACATAATAAACATCCTTGTGTCTGTTTTTAGTGGAGCATGCTCTGATTAACTCATTGCACTTGTGCCCCCCTCCACTCCCGACAAACCTGTTTGATAACAAAATCCCACCCCTTCAATGTAGAAATCCCTAGATGCCAGAAAGCCTTCTACTCTTAATGTTTTTCCCTTGAACTGCTAGACTTTTGAATTCCCTCCCTGTTACCTGCTTTCCTGACATGCAGAAGTTTATATGTAATGTAAACCAACATCGTATCGCTTATCTCTCCTAAACATGGTACCAAATAATAATCTCTTATGTCCAAGTGGCGATAAGTCTTGTCTGATGTGAACATCAGTAAAATAAATAAATAAATAAAACCAAAAAAAAGTTAAAGATTTAAACAAAACATCAACAAAAAAATGTCACAAAAATATTTTTTTTTAATAAAAAATAACAATGAAAACAAGACACAAAAAACAAAAAATAAAAATAAAATAAGTGTTTTAAAAAATTTATTAAATCAAAATAAAAAAAAGATAATAAATAAATAGAATATTAATATTTAATTTTTTTTTTTTTTTAGAAATGAACAATAGTCACAAAACTGAATTAAAAAAAAAAAAAATTAAATATTTCAGATCAATATTCAAATGAATCAAAATGATTTATGGTATATCACCCTTTTGGATTACTTAATACCAAAACAGAATACTTATTGTAAACGATTCAGCAAACACAAATTGCTATTTTACCCATAGCTGTGGAGTAGGGGTTAATACTCTTTTTTCATGGTGTTACAGTCTAAGTGTATGTAATATAAACGCAATGATTTGAAATTTGCTCAATCAATTCACTAGTATATGTCGGCATCCAACAAAATGAAAACAAAATTTAAATAAATAAATAAAATTTAAAAAAATTCAATAAATAAAAAAATTAAAAAAATTCAATAAATGAATAAAATTATATTGTTAAAAAATTATAATCAAATGAGACAAAAAAATAAAAGAAAAAATTAATACCGCAGGAAATTCAAAGATTCGGCCTAGTCACAAATTGTTGGGTAGGGATAAGAAAATAGGAAAGACATAAAAAGAATTTAAAATAAAATAAAAAAAGCCCTAGTTTCAAATATCAGTTATAAAAAAGTTTTTATTTAAATTATTTATTACTTCCTTTTGGATATTTTTTTTTTTTTAAATCAGCAATTCAATTTTAATTTTTAATATAAAAAAATAATTGATTTATATATTTATGTATTTACATAATATACAATGAAGGTTTTATCCTAGGGTACTTGAATTTCACAAATTAACTATCAACTAGTCTAAAGAATTAGTGATGTGATGATTCCAATATTTTTCCTGATTCCAATACAATTCCTGATTTCGATTTTATATAAATCTCTAAGCATTTAACTATAAACTTGTTATGTTTTCCCAATTAGGGTAAAAACACATGTTAAATTTACATATATTTTCTCAAGCGTAAAAATATGTGTGTGTGTGTGTGTGTGCGTAGGGGTGATCTATAAATTTTAGTTTTACTGGTAGTTTAAAATCAATAAATATTTATTGTTATATTATCTGTTAAACAAAATTAAATACAAAAAGATAATTAAAGGAATCGTTTCTGGCATTGGAAAATAGACATATTTTTCCGATTCCAATTAATCGTCCAAACACTATTAAAAATATTTTAAAAAATAAACCCCGACAACAATAAGACCTATATTCATCAGCTGGAAATCTGTATAGAACTTTGAACCGAACCCTTTATTTAATCCATGAAGGTAGTATGTTCTTGTTCTGTCAGCTCCCAATCATGATTGACAGAACAAGAGCATTCTACACCATGAATTAAATAAAGGGTTCCATTTGAAATTCGGTGTAGATTTCCAAGTTCAACAGAAAAATTCCTGAGTTCAACAAGAGTTGCAAAACTAATACTCACGATAAAAAAATAGCTTGAATAATCCTAAGCATGCAGTTTTATTTCATATTACTGGTTTTGATCCGACTATTGTTCTCATATTGAGTGTTATTTGTGTAACATTCCAGTCGGATTGGCCTTTGATCATCCTCAGACATGTTGGTTGTTTGAAAAAAAGAGAACAGCTACTGGCTCTGTAGATATTTTTGTATTCTGTGAGCAAGTCTCTATTTTATGGTTATTGTTTCGTATTTGTGAAAAAAATTAGTCAACAAAGGGGAGGCAACTCTAATAAAGACCGACAGTTTTATTTTATCGCTAAAAGTTGTGTACATACAAAGAATTTTTCCTTTTATGCGTATTTATACTAGATTACAGCAAAATGCGGGGGTTCGGCTTGGAAATACCAAAATGAGGTCTTCTAATTTCAATGAACACCCGAATGCCAAAAAAGCTGTAAACCATTAAAAAGTGACTACACAAAGATACTGGCCTGAATATAAAAAATTCAATAATTCTTCATCTCAAAAAGTATGACAAAAATATACTTACATTATATGTACAACCGTATGAACCATGTTATGTTCATAGATAATTATAAGATGTTTTTTACCGGCAGATTACACCCATGAGAGAGAGAGACAGAGAGAATATATAACATGAAAACTCGACCCCTTTAGGGTCTGACCATATCCGATCCAAGAAAGCAAATCCTGTTTACACGAAGGCCTCAATATCCTTTAAGATAGAGTTTTCTAACATATTTGAAAGGAAGAGAAAGAATTTTAAATGTATATTTGGACAGAGTAAATATTTCTTATTTGAGTTTTTATAAAAGGCTATTCAAATTTTTTTTTTTTTTTTTATAAAAGGCTATTCATTTTTTTTTTTTTTTTAAATAGTGCACACTTAAAGTGATTACCTTGTAAATAAAAATATTGGTCTAGTGGGGGGGGGGGGAGAAATAAAGAGAATGTGTGTGTGTATATATATGTAAATAAATATTCAAAATAGTGGTAATATGGAAACATGCAATGTTATTTTTCTACATAATTTTTCCAGATTGATGAATGATGCATCCAATTTTTTTGTTCTTCTTAAGGGTAAATAAATTCTTGTTTTCTGAGGAGTCTATGATGAATAAATTCATTATTGACATATAAATAACTGATTGATACTATATAACAAAACAGTTGTTATAAAAGCATATGGAATTTTTGATATGTTGAAAAAAAAAAAATCCAAGATTTTAGCTTCGCTCTCACCAGTTGAACACACCCAAACTCTGGATTCTAAACCCGAATCTCTTGCATGCAAGGCAAGTACTCTGCCACTTGAGCAATTTCCACACACAAGAAAGTCTATTAGCTAACACAGATCAAGTAAACTGCGGCAAAATCAATGTTTTTTTAATAAAATTAAATTTATCAAGACATTTGCAGATTCACACCCTGACATAGTTATATGGAATAAGTCCGAGAGCGTTGCAACCTTGGTTGAAACGAGTGTTCCTAATGATGGAGGTCTGAACAGAGCTGAAAGGGAAAAACAGACCAAATGTCAAGGTCTCATGTATGACACGAAAAGAAACTGAAATCTTAAAGACATATCAATCATACCAGTTATTATAGGTGCCACGGGGCTTATGAAGAAGAACCTGAAGTCCTACTTAACTAATATTCCTGGTGAACCAAGTGCAAAAGAGATCCTGACAATTGCACTTAAGGGAACAATGAGGATACTAAAAAGACCTCTCAGCTTGTTTCAATAAAAAGAAACGTTACAATTTTCAAATGAAGAAAATAAAAAAAAAGACAGACGTCGTAATATGGAACAAGTCCGAAAGAACTGCACTCATTATTGATGTCACAGTCCCAAATGACTATGGACTTAATAGAGCTGAACGTAAAAAAAATATCAGGACCTAAAATATGATTTAAAAACATGGTCTCTGAATGAAATACACATTCTACCAGTTGTGATAGGAGCAACTGGTCTAATAAAAAAAAAATCTTCAGAAATACTTAGAAACAATCCCCGAAAGACCAAGCTGTAGTGAAATACAGACAGCAGCCATAAAGAGAACAATGTCTATTTTTAAAACGGCCCTCAGATATAAATTCAAATCTTAATGAAATCAAGTGTTTGCTCTAGAATGGAGTTAGCTCCCTTGATATCATAAAACTAACCAAAGTAAAATAATTAAAAGAAAAAGAGAGAGAGAAAAGACTTTTTTGTGAAGTATGTTCATCCTGTTTTTAATAAAATCAAATGTTTTTATTTTAATATATAAACTGTAATGAAGTATGTTATAATGCTAATAACACATGGCACAAGAATAATAAACGAAAATTGGCTAGTCAGAATCAAAGTCTGTTATGTTAATTTAAGTTCAAACTTTTAAAATTTCAAAAATTAACTTAATGTTAGCTAAATATTTAAAAGAAAAGAAACAAAACCAACACATATACATGCGTTTCTGAAAAACTATACCTATTATTTCGTTGTATGTACGCACCAGAATTATCCCAGAAAATCTGTTCTGGCAAAAATTTACTTTTACCATGACTAATGTTTGTGCAAATTAAAAAAAAAAAAAATGTATGTGTAGTTATTGAGAAAAGTGCGATCAGAGGAACGTGAGTGAAATACTAAGTCCAATCCCTCCTTTGTCGGAGGACCAAAAAGAAAAAAAATGAATTTTCCTGATGAAAATTCCTTATGAATTAAAATATTGAATTTAGTTTTAATAAAGAAATGTTTATTTATTGAAAGAGATTCTGCATTTGTTTGGTGCTTAAGCTGTTAAGTTTTGAATTTTGTATTCCAAATATATAATAGTTTGACCACAATCCACTCAGGAAGTTGAGTAGTAGAAGCTGAACAGGAGACGTTGTTTTACTGTAAAATAATCATATTCTTCTGTTCAATATATGTGTTTGTCTTATCTACTTATTATCAGCAGAACTACCCAGCATTGCCCAGTGCAAAGGATTACATATTTCTATTAAAACTTCTATCTCTCTTTAACCCTTTCCTCTTCCCACTTTTATCTCTATCCGTCTCTCTGGACACATATACAGACATACACAACTCTTTTATAGGTTCCGCAAGGAATGAGTCAACATAAGGAAAATAACTCTTTGATTAAAAAAAAAACAGAGTTATTTCCCTTTAGATAATACATATACTGACTAAAAAACATACCTCCACTGATGGAATCTGTGCCAGTTTGGGTCAAAGAATTAAAAATATTTTAATGAATTTTAAATAGTATTCATCCAGAGCAATGTTGCTAAAAAATATAAGTTTGTAGTCATTAGTTTTGTTATTTTATTTTTTATTTATTTTTTTTTTTACTTCAAATGAATACTATCTAAAAAAAAAAACTAATGACTGCTAAAAAATATAAGTTTGTAGTCATTAGTTTTGTTATTTTTATTTATTTTTTTTTTACTTCAAATGAATACTA
>NC_136499.1:123727125-123752125 GCF_053919585.1 Euprymna scolopes | reverse complement strand
AGCAGTGTCACGAGTTGTTTATTTGGTCGTAAACAATAATTGAGATACATGTAGTAATTTTTTGACATTTAAAACAAACTATTTGAAACCTTTAATAAAGTATAATGAATAGTATAACATTGTGGAGGGATATGATGAATAACGTTATGTTTATAGAGTTGAAAGAAAACAAAAGTTTTAGGAAGAGTTGTCGTCTGGAATGTTGTGTGGATGAATTTAGCAGTCAGAAAATAAATCAAAAGTGAAATTTTATTAAAAGGAAGCTGAAAAGAAAAAAAAGAAAAAGCAAAAAAATAAAAACAAAGAGAAAAAGAAATAGAAAGGAAAAGAAAAAAAGGAAAAAGGAAATAGGAAAAAAAAGGAAATAGGAAAAAAAGGAAAAGGAAAAAAAAGGAAAAGGAAAAAAAGGAAAAGGAAAAAAAGAAAAGAAAAAAAAGGAAAAAGAAAAAAAAGGAAAAAGGAAAAAAAGAAAAAGGAGAAAAGGAAAAAGGAAAAAAAGGAAAAAAGAAAAAAAGGAAAAAAGAAAAAAAGAAAAAAAGAAAAAAGGAAAAAAAAGGAAAAGAAAAAAGAAAAAAAAGGAAAAGGATGTCATGTTTTTCCTTCCTCCAAAAAAAGGAAAAAGGAAAAGAGGATAAAAGGAAAAAGGAAAAAAAGGAAAAGGAAAAAAGGAAAAGGAAAAAAGGAAAAGGATGTCATTTTTTTCCTTCCCAATTTTTGAAATACGAGGTGTTTTCAATAAGTTTCCAGACTATTTTTGTATGCGCACTTTTATTGATAGTACACACATGAAACTTTAGTCCTCTTCAAAGTAATCTCCTCTGGCTGCAATGCACTTGTTGTACCGTTCCAACAACTTTTGGAAGGAACCATAGAAGTCCTCTTGTGAGAGTGCGTCAATGACCTTTCTCACAGCCTCTTTCAATTCCTCAATTGTCTCATAAGGTTTTCCTTGAGCTTAAGGAATGACCAAAAGTCACAGGGAGCAAGGTCTGGACTATAGGGAGGGTGAGGAACTGTCTTGATGCCCATCTTGGTCAAATAGTTTGTGATCTTTTCTGAGCCTCTTTGAAACAAACTTTGCGCAAATCTTCCACATTTTCAGTTCCTTGCAAATAATTGTGTACAATTCTCACACTGACATTAAACTGCGCACTTATTGTCTTTTTAGACACACGATGGTACTTATCTATGAAATTCTTTATTTGGCCAATCAACTCTGGTGTTCTAACTTCCTTACTCCTCTCACACCTCATCATCCCTCACATACTTCCTACCTTCCCTGAATCTTTTATGCCACTCAAAAACTGATGCTCGATTCATGCAAGATGGTCCAAAAGGAGTCTGAAGCATTCCATACGTTTTTGTGGCATTTTTTTTCCAAGTTTAAAACAGAATTTTATTGCATATCGGTCTTCTAAAATGTCCTCACGTGCAGATTGCATTTTTGAAATCCATCAACTGCAACAATCAGGCTTTAATAGGGTGTATTCCAATTGCTGCTGTAGCTATTCATTTGAACCTGAAATCATAAAAATTGGTCAGTCATCTCATAAAATGTATAGCAATAATATACAGAATTTTCAAGTGTCTACAACAATTTTAAATGCCGGTACAAAAAAGTCTGGAAACTTATTGAAGGCACCTGGTATATAGTTTTAAGGATATTTAACCATAAGGCCTTAGGGTTAAATATACATGTATCAAGAAACTTACTACCTAGCTCTACTCACATATTGAGAATTGTTGAAGTAAATACTGAAAATTGATACATACAACATTATATCTGCTTTATAACTTGTGGATATGAAAGTCGTTCCAAAAGTAAAGCCTCCTATTTTTTTTTTTTTTTTTTTTTTTTTTTAACACAAAAAGTTGAACTACGAATACTGGAGTGGTACCATTAAAACAAACAACCTTTTGTGCTCCAGAATTTATTTTTCTACATAGTCATTATCATTCTCAATGCACTTTTGTCAGGAATTGAATCATGCAATTATGTTTCTAACACACGTCCACGATAGGGGTTGCTTTTTTAGAGTCTCACACCATCAATATCTGCAACAGAGAGATGAAACTTTCAGGTTATGAATGCACAAGTTCGGTCATCAAAAATATGTAATTTGCAATCTCTTCCGATCCATTCAGGCGGTACAAAAAAATTAGGAGACATTACTCATGGAACGTTTCTCGATAGACACCGCCGTTTTCTATGCACTTTTGCTAGCCTCTTTTAATACCTCGGTCGTAAAAGTCCGGGGCGTGCTTTATCATCCGCATCTCTGCCACCACTCTGAAATCAATGAACTCATCTCCTAACTGCGCTAACATTAACTGCATTGGCTTCGTAAACGTTCAACAGGCGCCGGTGAATGTTGATCATTTAATTTTTTTCTGCATGGAAGAATTCATTGACACTTCTCTGCATCCGATGCACATCCATGATAGGGGTTGCTTTGTTAGAGTCTCACACCATTAATACCTGCAACAGAGAAATGTAACTTAGGTCATGAATGTGCAAGTTCTGTCATCATAATACAATTTGTAATCCCCTCTGATCCATTCAGGCGGAATAAAAAAAATATAAGGCATTATTTTTGGAATATCCTTTGTAAATGAAATAATATATATGTTAGTACGTTACTGATAGGAAATGACTTACCCGGGATCAAGTTTGGAACTTCGAGAAATGTTTTTTGTTTGTTATCCATTTTTTTGGAGCTTGGGCAGTTCAACAGGAGGTGTTTCATCGTCTGATCCTGAACATAAAAAACACAAGAAGCATGAATATAGCGGCATGAACACAAAGAGGATTCTGAACCAAACACCAAGGCAACAGTTATAACAGGCCTGGTAACCACGCAAATAGGGTTGATGATAACGCAAGGCCAACATGATTTTTGTTAGGAGATAAGCTGACCAACCCATTTCTTTCACAAAAAAACACTCGTCTAGCTGAAACCACTGTCAATAATTTTCCCCACGCTTTATTTGTGCCTAAATCAAAACAGATTCCATGAACAAAGCTTCTTTCTTAGAACTGTATGCCTATGGTTCTATTTGCCTGCTTTCCAGCTGATTACAACTTGGTTGTCTTCAAGTCTAACATAAACAAATTCTTGATGAACCGTCCCTCAAGTAATCCAATTTACCAAATTTCCATTACTAACGATTACTAAAATATCATCCCATTGATCCGGAATATAATTGCGAGAGTTGAGCGTACTAAACAACTCGAAGACCCCAGACACCCTCTCTATGGCTACTCAGAGGTGGCTAGACGACTTGTGTCCCGGTGAAACTTTGCCACAGTAGAGGAACTACCAGACACTCCTACATCCTCTTACCGGCTGTAGATGTGGAGAGAGGTAGACCCTCAGTCTACAAATACAGCACTGCCAGAGCCCAGTGAAACCTTACCACCTGGCACACACCTGTCCCGTTCGGAGTGGGTCACTCTGAACAGGGCAAGGGCAAAAGTTGCAAAAACTGGCGACAACCTCCTCATGTGGGGTTACTCTACAACTGCTGAATGCCCCTGTGGTGCCCAAGTTCAGACCATCGAGCACATTTTAACATCTTGCCCACTGGGGCCCAACTGCACGGACGAAGACCTCAGTGTTGGTAATGAAACCGTGTGCCGCTGGTTGAAGAGATGGAGCGACAAGATATGAATGAATAACCCTTATCCTCGAGCGGCCTCCGAGCCTTGATAAGTGGTGACTCCTATGTAAAAAACAAAAAAAAACAAAAAAAAAAAAATGGACTCATCCAGAGACAATAAATAAAGTTAATTCTGAATGTTGTGGCACCAAGGCTGCTGCAAAATGGTGGATTCCCTCTATCGTGCTAGAAGACTACTTACACCTGAGAGTATCCAGCACCTCTACAAGGCCATCATTCGCCCACGCATGGAGTATTGTTGACACATTTGGGCTGGTGCATCTACCACTAGTCTCTCCTTGGATAGGGTCCATAAAAAGAGTCTTCAATCTAATATATCCCACTTTGTCAACTAGGCTCCAACCCCTGTCCCATCGCCACAATGTTGCATCCCTGTGCCTGTTTTACAAATATTTTAATGGAATGTGCTCTGATGAACTTGTTGCACTTGTGCCCCCTCGACGTACATATCCTCGACAAACCTGCTTAGCAACAAAATCATACCTCTTCACTGTTGAGGTTCCTAAATGCCAGAAAGCTTTCTATTCTAATCCTTTCTTTCCTTGAACATTGGAATTCCTTCCCTGCTACCCACTTCCCTGACTCTATTGATATGCAGAAGTTTGAATGTCATGTAAACCAACATTTTGTTCATCTTTCCTAGGCATGATCCCAAATAGTAGTCCTTTATGTCCAAGTGGCGATATACCTTGTTAGGGGTGAACATGAGTTGTGGCAGCACATTCATTTGCCACTTGACAGTGATTGCAAACGCATGCCAATCGAGA
This sequence comes from Euprymna scolopes, assembly GCF_053919585.1. Lineage (NCBI taxonomy): Eukaryota > Metazoa > Mollusca > Cephalopoda > Sepiida > Sepiolidae > Euprymna > Euprymna scolopes. Next base: position 123,747,677 of record NC_136499.1, on the reverse strand, counting down.
TTCTGATCTCAAATCAGCTTGGCAAAAACTAGGTCATTTCAGTGGCATTTTTCTAGTGGGCTGAGGTATTCACTTTGGGTGTTCAAGGTGGTCCAATCTTCCCAGACCTTGCTTCTCTTTGGGGTGGAATAAATTTATTGCTTAGCATCTGAGGTGCCCTAAGAGAGTGCTGACAGGGCTGCCCAGGCAATTTTTAAAAAGCCAGAATGCTCCTTCTTTAAGAGCACTGGATTGACTCTCCTACCCTTCCGATCTTGTGTCACATGTTGCTATCATGGGAAGAAGTCAATACCGCGATTAGTGACAATGATTTTGTCCTTTAGTCCTCACAATCCATGAGCAACGTTTCTGACAAAAGGGTAAGAATTGCTGTTTTCCAAGTTGGAATCTATCTATATAATACTCATTATTGGTTAGTTTTTAACCTTGAAGTAGTATTTTTTTAGCTTCTTACATCAAGTGGCTTCATGTCTTGTCTGGAGCATTTACCCCCCACCCCCCCACAACAATTATTACAGGAGATAATGAAGTATATTGTTGTGAAGTGATAGAACCATCCCTGCGAGACTTAGCCTAAGCGGGCAAGTGACTTATGCAAACTGGAGATATTTGACCATCACTACCTTCGCCACATTCTCCATGTCCGCTGGCAACAGTTTGTCCCCAACACTACAATTCAGATTCGCTGCAGGATCCACTTCTTCTAAAAATGTTTCCTTACCAGACATCTTCGCTGGTTCGGCTGCACCCTTCGTCGATATCCAGGTGACTTCATCCGTGACGTCATCAGTCCAGCTTGACCACCAGACTAGAAGAAACGTCTCGATGGTCAGCTCAAAATCTGGCTCAGGACAGTGAAGCAGAATTGATTCTGGGTCCCCACCTTTATGGGGCTTGTTGTTGGAACTGCGAATGTCTTGTATTTATAACATATTTCATCTGAATTGCTTTGTTATGATGACTGAACTTATGCATTCATGACCTGAAAGTTTCAGGTCTCTGTTGCAGATATTAATGGTGTGAAACTAAGAAAGCAATCCCTATGGACGTGCATCAGAAGCAGAGATGTGTCATTGAATTCCTAGCAAAAATGCATTGAGAATGGGGGTGACTATGTAGAAAAATTAATTCTGGAACACAAAAGGTCTTGTGAGTGCATAAGTTCAGTCATCATAACAATGCAATTTGCAATCCCTTCTGATCCGTTTGGGTTTTATAAAAAAAAAAATAGGAGGCATTAATTTAGGAATGGTACTCATAGTATTAGAACAGATACTACACTTTGCTCCTAGCCAAAAAAAAAACAAAACAAATTCAAGGTGTTTCAACAGGAAGAGTCAAAAGTAAGGAAAAGACACCCATACATGTGTGTGCGAGATGGAGACATTCTTTGGAGTCATCTAATGCCCAATAGCCATTGTTTAAAATTTGAACATTTTTAGTTCTCATAAACTGTCATGAAAGGAAAAAGGAAGAGGAAAAAAAAAAGACAGGAAGGAAAGTGTGAGAAAGAGAATAACAAAGAAAATTCAGCCAAAAGAAAAAAAAAAGGAAAAAAAGAAAAAAAGAAAAAAAAAGAAAAAAAAAAAAAAAGAAAAAAGAAAAAAAAAGAAAAAAAAAAGAAAAAAGAAAAAGAAAAGAAAAGAAAAAGAAAAGAAAAAAAAGTCCTTGTACAGTTTATGAACCTTATGTTTTTTGGAGATAAGACTTTCAAGTTACATTCAATTTTTATGATATTCTTTCCTTTATTAAATTGTTAGTTATATATATATATATATATATAAAAAAAGTCTCCCCCCCCATTCCCATATAATGAATGGTTTTTATAATTAACTAGCGAGGGGTACCCGGCGTTGCCCAGGTGTTTTTCGAGGTATGTGAAAAAAACCCCGAAAATGTGAAAAAAAACAGGTGCCCGTGAAAAAAAAAAAAAAACGAAGCCTTCACGACGCGCAGTTGGAAAATAGTAAAGTGTTTAAAAAAAACAGGTGCACGTTTTTGATTGACGTGACGGCGATAGGTATTCAGCAGTAAGCATTTTGTGTGGGACAGTTTTTAATGAGGTGAATAAATCGGTTTGTTTGTTTTAAAAAACCCGCTCCCTGTTTATTAGGAGGAGCGAAATGAAAGCTACAGTCTGATATGACGAAGTCGACATTGAACAAACGTTACTTAGCTCTCTTGAGACAACTGGTTTTCGGCCTGTGATTAGAGTCGAGTTTCGTTTTTTTTATACCGAAAACCGAATGTAACGCGTGTCGATGTGGGAAATGTCGAATAATTAACGTTTGAAAGTCAATAAAATTAAATAGACAGGCGAGCTCCATGGGTAACTCTGAGATATTACAATTTATAGATGATATAAAAAGTTTTAAGTTGTGAACCGAGCAAGCGCTTCTCTGAAAGAAGCCTTTTGTGGACATCGAGGAAAAGCGTACATACATACATTTTCGCTTTTATATATATAGATGTTATTATTTCAGCAGCCCATAAACTGCACAAGTACAAAAAAAACAAAATACGCCTCTAGCAATTTAGTAAGAGAGAAGAAAATAAACAAAAATAACAGATTTAAGTGGAAATCCACTTTTTTTTCCCGATTTAAAAACATAGAATTTTGCAAAAATGCAAAATACTTGCTTCTTGTATGTTTTTGCATAACCGTTACGATTATGTGCATTTGATTGCGTTTAGGACTTGTGCTAATTAAAATTCCAATTAATTAGTTTAAGTTAAACTTTTGTTGTATTAATTCATAAAGATATTTTCGGTTTGTCATATGTCTGCAACAAGTTGAGCGAGGTGTCATCGTTTAGGGAAGAAATTTTAAGGCATTTGTCTAAATCTTGGAAAAAGTAAAAAAAAATCGTAGAACGTTATACTGCATTAGCACCAAAATAAAAAGAAAATGGCTTTCGTAATTTTAATATATACACGTGGAGTCTTTTGTCTATCGAAGGATGTGATTGAAAACGAAGATCTATAGCAAGATCAAACAACTTTTTCAACTAAAACTTCATGAGGTCTTCAATAGTGATATTACCATATTCAGTTTAATGTCTAATTGACATGCTGGCATGTGTTGGGCAGCTTTTAAAAATGAACTTCAGAATTAACTTATCTCTGGCCAGGTCTTTTGTATACGGCATGATTATGTTATCACACTGGTTCTCAATAGATTACCAAAGTTAAGCAAAATAGAACCTGGTCAGTAGCAAATGGGTGATATATATATGCGACTGGGGACCATTTGTGAATTTTATACTCCTATTATTATATACTGGTGGTATGAAGATGACGTATATTCTGTATTGTTGTTGTTGTTCGTCTTAGGAAGAGTCTTAGTGTTTCATCTAGAGACAGGGTACATTCTTCTATAGGAGCACCAAGCCTGTAATTTAACTATAAGAGATTTTTGAATATCTCGAAAGATAGATGGAGAGATAGTGTGTTTGACATTTCTACATATGTTTGTTGTAAATCGTCTAGTGATTGGAAAGACCGCTGTTCATTTATCAATGAATAACGAGACATTTTTTTAGAAACAAACTTGGTTTATTTATCAAACATTCATATATACACTATACGGCGGTGGAGAGAGATGTAGGTTGCGAACATGACAGGCAGTTCCTCGTCGTCTGTCCCTTGTTCCATGTCTCCCTGGTTTGTTTTTGTTTACCATCTCGCTTTTATGGACTTTCGACCTGGTAACCCATAAACCAATTGACGTCATTGATCCATATTTTGACCAGCCTGGCGTTTGCTTTTTTGTCTGACACCCGACCGAATTACGTCATCATAATTCCCGGGTTACATTTTGTCAGCCTGCACATGAGTTCATTCACACCTTGCTTCATAAAACGGCCTGACCCATAAAACAATTTGCGTCATAGGACCAGGTCATCACAATTCCCGGGTTACGTCTTTGTCGGCCCGGATTTTGAATTCATTCGCACTTTGCCTCTCCCTAACACTATGAAACTTATTCCTTTGGAGGAAGCTGGTTAAATCTGCCTAGAGTTAGTATCATTTCAGTCAGTTAGTTGGCCAGTTTTTTTTTATCCCTTTTTCTCACAAATACATTCTCATCACTTCCTCTACCAACTGACCCTGATACCACAACTGTTCTACATCCACTCACCCAAGTATTTATTCTTTTATTTTATTTGCTTTAACATCTGTTTTGCATGTTGGCTTTTAGAAGCTGACTTTCAAACTAACTTATCTCAGCCCAGGTCTTTATTTATCCTTCTTTCTTTCAAATCAATCCTTATCACCTCCGCCCACGTTTTCCTTGCCCATCACAAACAACTGAACCCATTAACTAATCCAAGAATTCTCATCCATTCTTTCAATATGACCAAACCACCAAAGTCTCCTGCTATGCATATATATCCTTATACTATTTAGATTTTATTTTCCTCTGAAGTCATCAGATCTAAGGAAATTTAATTGTTTCCTATGGCAATAAAATGTGTCAAGACCACAAGGTGGGAAAAACCAGCTCCCCCAATGGGGCATTTGTTGGCATTTTCCAGTAAAGTCCAGATTTAATATTCCTGAGAATTAAACCATGAATACATTGTATACTTCTCATATCATTTCTCCCATGCAACACATGTCCTCAACCCTCACGGGCCAATATAAGGATCACAATGTTTCTGTAAGCATGGAGGTCAGTAAAGAAGAACACAAAATACAATGCTTCAATTTAAAGCATGACCCCCCCCCCCAAAAAAAAAAAAAAACAAGGGTAGCATGCTTTCGTTCAGTCAGCCATAACTGGATAGGGGTTCTAAGTAATTTGCAGTTGTATTTTTTGGTCGTCCACACTGAGAATTTTACCTTCAAGAGAACATCACTTTTACAATTGATTTTTCCAAGTACTCAAACCATTGCGCCACAAGTCCTTGAAGACAGTTCTAGTACAAATTTTGGGAGCCTGAAACCTATTTTTATTTCTAGTTGCAAATATAACTATTTTATTACTAATTATTGTTACTACATACTACTATATATTGTTTAGTTACTGTGCACTGTATATATTATCTATTAGTGATAATTAATTATTCCTATACAGAGTTAAATTCTATAGTAGGTCTACTTAGTAATTGATTGTTGCCCAGCATATGTGAGATGTCTTACTTTTAACCATACCTTTAGTGGACGACATGTCTCACCTTTGTGAAGTTTTCCACATTTACACGGGATCTCATACATAGTTTTTAGTCATGATTTTTTCCGTAGAGGGTTTGACACAAGCTGTTTTCAGAAAGTTGAATTGCTTCCGAATACTGTCCTAATGTCATATAAATTACATATTCTTTGAAGTTTTTCCGACAATCCCTTCATATATGGTATACAAACCGTGGTGAGTTTCTGAGTCGTGTATTTTGTGTCTGGTCCAGATTTGTTGGAGCTGATATCATGCGTTTTAGATAGTTGTTTCGGTGGAGGGTTTCTCTTAAATTGTCGATCTCGTCTTGATATTCATTGCTGTTACTACATATTGCTTTTGCTCGGTGTTGTAGGCAACGGACGATTCCTTTCTTTACATTATATGGATGGTGGGAGTTGGAGTTTAGGTACTGTCAGGTGAAAGTTGGCTTTCGGTATGCAGATGACATAAACCCCTGACCAGTGCTAGTTATCAGCAGATCTAGGAACGATAATTTGTTATGTTCTTTTTCCATCGTGAACTGTATAGTTGGACAAATCGAGTTCACATGGTCCAGTAACATTTGAACATCTTTCTGATGGGGCCAGAGTATGAATGTGTCATCTACATATCGCAACCACATTGTTGGCTTTAGTGGTGTTGATCCTAATGCAATTTCCTCAAAGTATTCCATGTATGCATTGGCCAGTACTGAGAACAATTGGGATTCCATTGCTAGACCTTCTTCCTGCTAATATATATCAGATCCCACCACGAAGTATGTAGTTTCTACACAGAAGGTCAACATCTCCATTATATTGTCCATTGGGATGCAAGTGTGTGCCTTCAATGAGGCATCAGAAGTCAGCTTGTCCTGCACCACTGTCAGAGTCTCATCAGTGGGTACTTTCGTGAACAGAATCGCTACATTTAGACTCACCATTTGGTTGGAATGAATGGGAGCATTGTTTATTATTTCCATGAAGGGAGTTGAATTCTGGACATACGATGGAAATTTGTCTATGATTGAGGTGATTATATCTACCAAGAATCGGCTGGATGGATGACATGCTAAACATTGTGTGCTGACAATGGGCCTTAATGAAATATTGTCTCTGTGAATCTTATGGAGACCATATAGGCGTGGTAGTTTGCTGTAATGTTGAACTAGCTATCTGTATTTTGCAGATGCTAATAGATCCTTGTTCTTAATGAGGATCTGTGACAGCTTCCGTTCCATTCTAAAAGTTGGATTAAGGACTGAACTTTTGGAAAAGCAGCATCGTTCAATGAAGTCTCTATAGTTATCTACAACTAGTTGACTGAAACATACTCATGACTGTCTAGCAATATGTAAAGGTTTATGTAAAAACAAATAAGTATATTTTTTTTCACCCCAAATAAGGCACAGTGCCACTTTGATGTAGGGGGCTACTATCAGGGAACATAAGTTACAGGGATACTATGTAGGGAGTTGAGCAGCATTACACTTGAACTTCTGCATGTCAGTACAGTTGGGGAAGCAGAAATGCGGAAGGGAAAAGTCTAACAGTTCTGAGGGAAGAAACTATTAGAGTAAAAAGCTTTCTTACATTTAGGGATCTCTACTGTGTAGGGGTGAGACTTTGCTGCTTGTTGGGTTTGTCGGGGGTATTTACGTTGGGGGTATTTACGTCGAGGGGATACAAGGGCTTGTAGTTCGTCGGAACATCCTCATTAAAATACTCGTAAAACAGGCAAAGGGATGCAACATTTCATCGATGAGATAGAAGTTGAAGCTTAGATGACAGTTCAGAACCTATCATATATATATATATATATATATACGGCATAATCACGTTGCATCACCAAAGTTAAGCAATGTTGGACCTGGTCAGTCCTAAATGGGTGACCATTTGAGATTTCCAGGTGCTATATGTGCTTTCCACTTATCTCGGCATTGTTTCTTACCACTGGACTCAAACAGTGCCGATTCAGGATAGGTGTGGTTGGTAATTACGAAACCCTTGCCTCATAATTTCATGCACAGCTGCGCCTACAGGGGGGTATCCTTTGTCTTTCGAGACTGAACGGAGGCATTGAGATATATATATATACAGTAAGTTATAAAATATATATGGCGATTAAGCCTGAAGAGTCCTAGAGTGGATGAAATGCGGAATATTCAGTGTAGCTTAATCGCCATATATATTTTATAACTTACTAACTAGCTCTACTTACGTATTGAGCACTTTCGAAGTAAATACTTAAAGTTTACGCATAAATCTATACTTTCGTATATTAATTTTATGTGAGTAAATTAAGTAGTTATATATATATATATATATATATATATATATATATATATATAAATGGGAAATACTCAACTACAGCTTCTGTAGTTGAGGTTTCCCATCTCGCAAGAATTGGTCATGTTGATGAACCATATTGTTCCAAACATTTGTGGATAATTTTATAAACAGAAATATATATATATATATATATATATATATATATATATATATATATATATAGGAGAACAATGGGAATGGGAAATGAAGTCACAAAAACTATGTATTGTTAAATATAGACTGGTTCATTTATTCAATAAGGGAATACAAACAATTAGTTGGGGGATAGAAGGGACTCTTTATGCCAAGGCATTTCGAAGCCTAATGCTTCTCATCAGAAGAGTCCTCACTATGTTATCTAGCATCTTCTCTACTCTTCTGATGAGAAGCATTAGGCTTTGAAATGCCTTGGCATAAAGAGTCCCTTCTATCCCCCAACTAATTGTTTGTATTTCCTTATTGAATAAATCAACCAATCTGTATTTACCAATATATAGTTTTTGTGATTTCATTTTCCATTCCTATTGTTCTCCTGTATAAGCTCCAATGATACTTGTTGAGCTTTATATTGTCCAGATAAGTCTCCTCTTATAGAATTGAGATCACTCTTTTCTTTTAACGCACTAAGCGCTATATATATATATATATATATATATATATATATATATATATATATATATATATTCAATCTTCACCCCCAAACAAGGCAAGTGCCACTTTGAAGTAGGGGGCTGCTATCGGGGACAATTTGCGGGAGCACTAAGAAGGGAGAGGAGTAGAAAGATGTTTGTTCACATTACATTTGAACTTCTGCATATCAGTACAGTTGGGAAAGCTGTATCCTGGAAGGGAGTTCCAAAGACTTGCAGTTCTGGGGAAGAAACTATTGGAGTAAAAGGCTTTCTTACACCTAGGGATCTCCATTGTAAAGGGGTGGGACTTAGCTGCTTGTCGGTTCCATCAGGAGTACTCACAACGAGGAAGTACAAGTGCTTGCAGTTCGTCACAGCAGCCACCATTAAAGTATTTGTAGAACAGACAGAGGGATGCAATATTTCATTGATGGGACAGAGGCTGAATCTTAGATGACAGATCAGGACCAATCAGGTGACGACTCTTTTGAACCCTGTCCAGGAGCGAGAAATAACAGCAGATGCACCAGCCCAAATGTGATAGCAATATTCCATACATGGGTGAATGGTGGCCTTATAGAGGTACAGGATACTTTCAGGTGTAAGTAATTTTCTGGCACAGTAGAGAGAGCCCACCTTCTCTGCAGCAGCCTTGGCAATGTTCTCAATGTATATATTCCAGTTCATGTTCCCTGTAAACATTAGGCCGAGGAGTTTAAAGGAAGTACTTTCAGGCAGTGTATTCTTAGCCATTGCTATTGGTGGTAGAAAAGGCTTCTTGTAGTTATTGAAGGAAACAAGCTTAGTCTTGGTAGCATTGAATGTGACCATCCATTTTTGTCCCCACTCCACTACAGATTGGAGGTCATCTAGTGATTCTGCCATTTCCTTAGATATGTGTTCATTTGTTTTCCCCTCATGCCTGTTATAGAGGGTGGTGTCATCCACAAATATACCCATCTCCGAAACAATTTTATCAAGGAAGTCATTTATGAATATCAGGAACAATAAAGGTCGAAGTATAGACCCCTGAGGTACTCCCACATTTATATCATATTGTTTAGATGTACGAGCATCGAGGACAACTTGGATTTTTCTCTTACTTAAGGATTTAATTATATTGTGTATTCTTCCAGTGATACCGTATGATCTAATTTTCCTGAGAAGACCTTTATGTCATACCCTGTCAAAAGCCTTAGATATATCTAGAGCTACTGCTCTACCCTCCCGTTTTGTCCAGTGAATGGTATATACGTTCAGAGACTACAGTTAAGATATCTGCGGTTGAACGGGCTTGCCTGAATCCATATTGTTTGTCGGTCAGGAGTTTAGCAGCTGTTAGGTGTTGGACTAGGGCTTGATTAACTAAGGACTCAAATATTTTGGCGAAAAGTGGGAGGAGGCTAATGGGGTGATAATTTAGTGGGTCAGTTCTTTCAGAGTTCTTGAAGACTGGTACCACAGAAGCGGTTTTCCAGCAGTCAGGAAAGCAAGATTCTTTAAGGCATTTCATATATAGGCAGTGACACATGCTACAATGAAAATAGATCTTGCTCTAGCATTTAGTTTAAAAGTGTCACCATAAGACAGCTGAATTTAATTTCAATAGGGAAAAGAAAAATTAGTTAAGTTGCAGAGAGAGAAAACAGAAAAATAAAATGGGAGAATAAAAAATAAAAAAAAACTTAGATGTGCTCACTCAGAGAAACTGTCATGGCGGACATATCAGAAGTAACATGCTGAAATAATAAACATTTTTTTTTTTTTTTAAATGGAAGAAATCTCATTACATAAAATAAAAAAAAATATTCATGTAACATTGAGCCAATAGAAAGTTTTAATCAGAATTTGAAATCAAGTAGTTTAAATATTACTTGACCGAAAGATATTGTTATACTAAATGTGAGTTAACATCTTTTTCCCCATAATACTTTTTTCTTATATTAGCTAGCAGCATTAACTCTAGAGACATTAAACCAGCTTCCCCCAAAGGAGGAAGTGTCTAGGAAATATCAAATATACAAGCGGTCTCCAGTATATCATGGTTAGGGGAGATGACAATCTGTTTTTGTAGTTCTTGTACGGAAGTGTTGATGTCCTCTTCCATATATAGCATCTGGTATTCCCAAATGGTCACCCGTCTGATACAGACACGCACAATGTTGCTTAACTTTGGTGATTGAATGAGAATCTGTGTGTCTCCATGATTGGGTTATATATTTTTCGGGGATTCAGCAGAGAAGCCAACAAACGAGACTAATATATAACAAATAAATGTTACCAAAGGCAAGATAAGTTACTCTCCTACTTCCCTAGATTAGTTGTGTGTGTTTTAACAGAATTTAAAGCGTTTATTTAATTTGTAAAGCAAGCAATGTCGAGCTGGAAAGTTAAATCAGCAATCAAAATGGCTGACGAAAACACGCAGTCTTCAGAGCATCAAAAATGGCTCAAAAGTCCAGAAATAACCAAAATACTGGAAGAAATCCACTCAATAGATATCACTGTGATATTTTGTGACACGTAATGGCTATCAGTATTTTGTTTATTTTTCAACGTGTTTTTATTGGTGATCTTGATTGCTGGATTAAATTCCCACTTCGACATTGCTTGTTTCTTTTTGTATTGAATAAACACTTGTTTCGGACGATCAGGCGATTCCATCTTTTAAAAAAGGAGTGACAATATATATATATATATATATATATCTTAGGTTGAGAAGAAAGTTCTTGCAGAATTTTTAATTTTGATTTCAAATAAGTTTTCATTATAATATCTTTACTTTGTACATCATTTTAAAGAGTGTTATTCATTATCATTTTAATTACAATCGTTTTAAACCAATTATGTCTTCTGTTCAGAACATTGAAGCTGAATACAAGATAAAACAAAGCAAATTTGCACAATTTTCTTATTTAAATTCAAGCTAAGCTGAAAAGCTGTTCAGACAGCTCGCGATATCAACGAAGCCTTTGGCCCAGGAATCACTACTAATTGCACAGCACAATGGTGGTTTAAGAAATTTCATGGCGATGAGGAAAGTCTTTAAAATGATGAGCGTAGTGTTTGGCCAACGGATGTTGATAATCAATTAAGAGCCTTAGTCAAACTCAATCCACACACAACTGTTTGAGAACTTGCTTCTGAATTAGACGTAATTTATACGACACTCGAGAGAGCGGAAAGACAAAAAAGCTTGATAAATGAGTGCCTCATGAATTGAACGACAATCAAAAGAAACGACGTTATGAAGTGTAATCTTCCCTTTTTTCATTTGTTTCTCGACTGGGTTGTAACTTGCAATGAAAAGTGGGTTCTTTATGACAACCGGCAATGCTCAGACGAAGCTCTATGACACTTTCTGTAGTCAGAGTTGCACCAAAAGAAGGTCATGCTGACTGTTTGGTGGTCCGTGAACGGTCTCATCCATTACATTTTTTTGAATGCAGGCAAAACCATTAAGGTGGATAAGTACTGTCAACAAATGGATAAAATGCATCAGAAACTTCGACAACAACATCCAGCATTAGTCAACAGAAGAGGCCCAATTTTCCTCCATGACAATTCCCGACCACATGTTGCTAAACCGACCCTGCAGAAGTTGAATGAATTGGACTACATTCTGCCACATTCTCCAGACCTCTCACCTACTGGCTATCACTTTTTCAAGCATCTTGACAACTTTCTGCATGAGAAATACATCAAAACTCTAAGTGATATCAAAAACACCTTCAGCAATTTCACTGCCATCAGAACACAAGGTTTTTACGTAACTGGCATAAATACACTTGTTTTGTGTTGATTCTGATGGTGCTTATTTTGATCAATAAATATTTGAGTGCAGATATGTTCATCTGAATTTATAAGTAAAAACCTGCAAGAACTTTTTTGTTATTTGTTTTTGTGATACGTTTTGAATTCAATTATTTACAAAAGTGCATTTTTACCTAAATGTGAGTTGGGAGTAATTTTCTCTTTAACCAACTTGGTACCCCCCATATGGGGAGCAGCATATATATAGTTTATAAAATATAATTATCCACTGACACGTGTTTCGTCATCTATGACTCATCAGAGTGGTTGAACCTAGCTAGGTTATATTTTATAAACTATATATTTTATATATATATATATATATATATATATATATACACACACACGCATGCATATGGGCGTAGCTCAAGACTAGCAATGAGGATGGAGAGTTGTATATCTTGTTTTCAATTTTAGCTAATGGCACCCAAGTCATATATATATATATTAGTTTTGATATAATAGGTTCAATATAATAATCGATAGAGAATTGTCTTTATAATAATAAATATGTAATCTGCATGAATTAAAATATATTCAAGCATCTTATAACTGGGCAATGCCAGGTAACCTTCACAAGGAGACAAAAGTAATGAAAACAAACACATTTACTTACCTCTGTTAGATGAACAGGTGAGAGATCTAATCGGTTGACGAGGCTGATATTGGCTCCAGCTTCCAATAACAACGCTACGAGCTTTATGTCATTCGTACACACGGCTTCATGTAGGCAGGTGCTACCTACATGGTTACGTTGGTTGACTCTGGCACCATGCTGGGTAGATAGAAATAAAAAAAAATTATATCGTCTTTGTAACGTTAAAGTTAACAATACTTCTGCATTTATTGATCTGTGATTTCCACAAAGTTACTCAGGTGTGCCTAGTAGATGACGGGAATAACCAGAAACGGCTGGTAGAGCCTTCCTAAACTGTTAAACTGCTACGAGCACGTGATAAAATATTCAGCAAAAAAACATGGTGAAACAATAAATACCAAACACATAACATGAACCTACCATAAGTCTAATGGAAGAAATATTTGTTTGTAAGAAAAACATTTTTTGATAAAAAAAACAAAAAACAAAAACAACAAAAAAAACAAACAAACACTGAAATAAGTTGGTTGGTTGTTTTTGTTTTACGGCATATCAACCCTTTTCGGGTTATTTAATGCCGAATCCAAAGATTTTGAAGAAAAAATATTTAATAGAATATATTTGTTGTTTTCAAGTCGGTTTCTATTTAACCCATAGTTGGAACCCTAACAGGCACTACCACTCCGGGTCAGAGTAGACCTGGGAGCAATGGCAATTAAAGGGTGTCTCCACACTCCCCAAAGCCCACAAGCTGGGGGCTTACCATTGGATATAGTTTAAGGTCATATCCAGGCCCCCCACTGAGGGACTTTTACCCTCTGCAGGGGGGCAGTCGGTATATTCTAATGCCCCACCGACAGGGCCACTGAAATAAGATTTAAGTTTTGACCAAAAGTTTTTGAATAAAACTTAAAGTTTTTTGCATAGTTTTTTCTTCTGTATGAAAACTGATAAAAAAATGGAAAAATTGAAGTTTTTTTTAAAAAGTTTTTTATTTTATTTTACTGTTTGATGGTGGAGGTAGGAATCTGTTACAGGCCAAGAAATAGTTCCTTTCTCACTAACAATGATAAATTAATAAACACTGTCTTCTTCCATTTTTTTTTTTTTTTAACATTTTGAATAATTTATTTCAATTTTTAATTTAATTTTTTTCCAGTTTATTAAAAAATATGTCTTCTTATATTTTTATTGGCTAAAGACCAACAAAGCATTTTATATGACTTTCTCATTGGTTAATTGTTTCTAGTAATTCCTATCATCTGCTGCGCACATTCGAGTAATTTTGTGGAAATCACAGGTCAGTAGATGCAGAAGTACCAAGTTAACAAATACAGAGAAATAAAATAAAAAAAATCATGAACAAAATGGTGGCTTGTGGCTTTTGGCTGCGGGAATGCAAATACAGAGAATTTTAAACTTTGACTTTTATTTTATTTTCTGTTAACTAATTATTCAACACTTACCAAGGCTGAAAGCTACCTGAGGATAAGAGCTAATTAGATACATTGACTTTTGAAACATCAAAATCTGTTTAATATGTTGGCATGTGTTGAACAGCTTTTAGAAATTGTTTTCTAAACTAACCTTTCATTAGCCAAGTCTTTCTTCAATGTTTTCCTGGATCTTCTCCTGCCAACTTGCCCTGCTACCTCAACTGTTCTACATCAATTAAACCATGAACTCTCACCTATTCTTTCAATGTGGCCATACTATCTGGGTTTTCTGATCTGCACACATCTCCTTATACTGTCCTGATTTAATCTTCCTCTGAGGTCATCAGAACTAAACCTGTCCTTGAGACTTACATCATCCATTATATCATTCTCATATCATTTCTCTCCAAGCAATGCATGTCCTCAACCCTCACTAGCCAGGTTTCACTTCCATATATCATCAACAGTGTTAACATTAGTAATGGCAAATGTTTTCTGAACTTACTCCACGGATTCTTGTAATCACACTCGCTGGCATGTGTTGGACAGCTTTTAGAAATTACTAGCAGGAAGACACAATGTTGCCCGGGATTGAATGGTGATCAATGACCGTTTAACACTCCCATATTTTTATTGTCATCGAAATCAGTAAAATCGTCCATTTTTCAATCAAATCGATTGATTGCCTGCTCTAGTTGGGGACCCATCGCGGTGCACCAGGAGAAATCTTAACATGCCTCCCCGCAGTGACTTAGATCACAATACATTGTAGTCTACATTGCACTGTAGAGAACCTACTGTCGATTTTATAAAAATATTTTTTATATATAATGGCTTGAATTGAAGTTTGAAATTCAAAAGTCAAGTATCATGCTTCACCTGTGCTCGAAACAGAAATATTCATTTTAAACGTACCCCCGTCATATCAAAGAACCTACTGTTAATTTTGTATGCCTGGTCTTTCTGCTTGTGCAGTGATAATCGCTTAAGTTTAAGTTTATAGTGAAAAAGTCAAGTATCATGGTGAAATTTTGCTTTAAGCAGAAACATTGATTTTGAACGTGTCTCTGTCATATCAAAGAACCTACTGTTAATTTTATACATTGGGCTTTTTGGCTTGTGTGGTAATAAAACTTCTTAAATGCACTTGTTAGGCTGTGTAAGGTGTTAACTTTGGTCAAAATCGCCTGTTTTACCTTTCATCAGATCATTTCAATGATCAATACTTATCAAAGACATTCCGATGCAAAACCTATCTAAGAACATTGCCAGCCACACAAAGTACCTTTGTGTGAAATTTAAAAAAAACTGGCATATAAAATCAACAGTAGGTTCTTTGATAAGATGGCGCATTCGAAATAAATGTTTCTGTTTAAAGCACAACTTTTGAATTTTAAACTTGTATTAAAGCCATTATATAAAAATAATTTTATAAAATCAAGAGTAGGTTCTCTACAGTGCAATGTAGACGGCAATTTATTGTGGTCTAAGTCATTGCAGAGAGGCATGTGAAGCTTCCTTGTAATGCCCCATGGTGGGTCTGCAACTAGAGCAGGGGATCAATCGATTTGATTGAAAAATGGTCAATTTCACTGATTTTGGTAATAAAAGTATTGGAAGTGTGGAACATTCGTTCATGCTCATTTACTCCCAGGCAACATCAGGTCTTTCTGATAGAAAAATGTCTATATATGTTTTACTTTCTTGAATGCTGGAAAAATGTCTTCCCCGACTGCTGGAAAATTGCTTCTATCGTACAAATCTATAAGAATTCTGGTGAAATAACTGACCCACTCAATTATCGTCCTATTAGCCTTTTTTTTTTTCTTTTTATTTTTTTTACATAGGCATCACCACATTATCAAGGCCAAGAGGCCACTCAAGGATAAGGGTTAAAGAGTGTACAGTAGAAATTGGACATTATAGTAATCATTAGTAATCTCCCTCTCTTCAAAATCTTTGAGTTTTTAATCAATCAAGCACTAGTCTGCCACCTCGCAGACAATAAACTTTTATCCAACCAACAGGGTTTGGCATGAGGGCCTTCTCATGAAAACCAAATCCTATGGTATTGCTGGACGTATACTTAACATAATCAAATCCTTCTTAGATAATAGAAAAATCCAGGTTGTTCTTGATCATACATCAAAACAACATGGCTAATAATACATTGCGTGAAAGTACTTCTCTCAAGCTCCTAAGCTTAGCATTCATAGACAATATAAATGCGGATGTGCCACAAGGGTAGATCCTTGCACCTTTATTATTCCTGATATTCATAAATGACCTCCCTGATAAATTGTCTCTGAATAGGGTATATTTGATGATGACACCACGCTTTTTAACAGACAAGAATGTTAAACTAATGAACATGTGAATGGCTAAAACTCTAGAAGAAAACGTCCAGTTTTAATGAAATGGGACCAAAGTTGGTTGGTAACGTTTAATGCTACCAAGACTAAGCTTATTTCCTTTAATAATTACAAGAAACCTTCTCAACCACTGATTGCTCTGGCTGAAAGTACTTCGCTCAAGCTCCTAAGCTTAGCATTCATAGACAACATAAATGGGAACAAATTGAGGTAATTGCCAAGGCTGCTGTGAGGAAGGTTGGTTCTTACTACCGTGTTAAAAGGCTAGTTACACCTGAGAGTATCTTGTATCTCTACAAGGCCACGGCTCAACCATGCATGGAGTATTGTTGTCACATATGGGCTGCTGCATCTGCCACTAGTCTCTTGCTCCTAGACAGAGTTAAAAAAAGTCGCCAACCTAATAGGTCCTGAACTATCAACTAAATACCCACCCTCTGTCCCATCACTGAAACATGCATCCTTGTGACTGTTTTACAAGTATTTCAACCTCGACAAACCCAACAAGCAGCAAAATCCCACCCCTTTACTGTAGTGATCCCTAGATGCCGTAAAGCCTTCTACTTGAATAGCTGTTTCCCTCAAACTGCTGCACTTTGGAATTCCCTCCCGGGCCCCTGCTTCCCTGACTTTACTGACATGCAGAAGTTCAAGTGTAATGTGAACAGACATCTCGCTGCCCAACTTCCTAAATAGTATCCCTGCAAATCTGGTCTCAAATAGTAACCCCTCATGGTGAAGTGGCTTTGTGCCTTGTTTGGGGTGAAATAACAGTTAAAAAAAAAAAAAAAAAAAAAAAAATTGACAAAAATTGGTTAAAATAACCTATATTTTTCTCCACCTTTTCGGGAAAACGGTTAAATAACAAAACAGTAATACGGGATGATAATTTTGTGCCAAATTCAGGATAGTTACTAAACACTTATCACATTAGAGATTTGGATACAAGAGTCATTCAAAAAGTAAGGCTTCCTATTTTTTTTTAAACTCAAAAACTAAAATGTTGAAGAGCTATGAAGACAGGAGTGGTACCATTAACATTTATGCTCCAGAATTTATTTTTCTACATAGTCAACACCATTCTCAATACACTTTGGTCAGCCTCTTTTGAGACCTTCGCCACAAAAGTTCAGAGCACACTTTGCCACTCACATCTGTCGGCACTCTGAAATCGATAAACCCATCTCTTAACTGTATTGACATCAACTGCATCGGCTTTTTAAATGTTCAACAAGCACCGGTAAATGTTGATCGGTTCAATTTTTTCTGCAGGGAGGAATTCAATGAAGCATCTCTGCTTCTGACATACGTCCATGACAGGGATTGATTTCTTAAAGTCTCACACCATCAATATCCGGAACAGGGAGATGAAACTTTCTGGCCAAGAATGCAGGAGTTCAGTCATGATAACAATGCAATTTGATCTATTTGTGCGGAATAAAAAAATAGGAGGCATTACGTTTGGAACATCTCTCAGTTTTTTTTTCTGCTGCATCTTAGCCATGAATAAAAAAGATGATTTTAATTTACATCTACCAACTTCATAACATGTTTGGATATCTCGAGTGCTAGAGAGCATGGTAGACCAAGGAAGTTTGTTTGCTTTTGCTTTACAGCATATTAACCATTTTTGGAATATTTAATGCTGAATCCAATCATTTTGGAAAAAGGGTTTATCTTTTAAGTTGTTTATATTTTCAAATATTTATTCATGGTGTTTGGTTTGGTTGTTTTGTAGAGGAAATTTTTTTTTGGAGGGAGGGATTTGTAGAACATGATTGAGTTTTACTAGGTAAAAGGGAAAATAATAACATTAATGGTTGGTGCATTTTTGGTCAGAGAACCAATATTTTAAGACAGTCTGATCTGGAAGCAGGAGACTAAAAAGGCCTGTGTAAGCATGTAACTTGACGGATGTCAACCCTTTGGATGCAATCATGCAGGACGTAGCTGGTGTATAATGTTCGATGGTATTGCCCACCCTGGATTTTGACACTCAGAGCACTCTAAATACCAAAACAGGATGAAAAAAAAAAAAAAAAAGGTGAAAATGTACCTCAAGCAAGATGGCCGACATGGTAATATTGGCAGTTCGACAGCAATGGTGTAAAGGACTGTTTCCACAGTGATCAGCCAGGTTCACTTTGGCGCCATTCGATAACAATAGCTCCACCAACTGTGAGGAAAGAAAAATACACAAAATATTCTTTACTATTTTCACAAAGAAAAACCAACACAATTTCTTACAGGTTTCTCAAGTTCAGCATGAAGATTCTCAAGATTTTTTTTGTTTTCTTTTTTACAAGGGAAGTCATCACTTACCAAAGCCCAAAGGCCAATCGAGAACAAGTTTGAAAAGATATATCGGAAAAAGTTAGACCAGTGGAAAAGCTGTGAAATTAACAATCAAGATGACAATTGTGATCAAATTGTCAATCCTCGTCTAAAAAAAAACAACCGAAACTGCATTAAACGCATTTATTTTGCTAAATTGATATTTCAAGATAAAACTCGAAAAATTAAAAATGTTACAAGAAAGGCCGTCCCCTTTTCTTGTAAATAAGAAAAAGATTAGATAAGTGGAAATTGAGATTAGGATAGACCGGGATTTGAACCTTGTAAGCCAGGTTCAGAAATAGATTCGGAGTTGGAATTTGACTATTGTTAAATTTCATATAAAATAGTTTAGATATGTTTGTTTGTTTGTTTGTAAAAAGAATTGTTCATTCTTTTATGGAAATTGAATTAAAAAAAGATCAGCTAAAAAAATTATGAACAATACAATTTAAAAATATATTGAAAAATAGGTTAGTGAAAATTCTTTGTCTGCACAAGTATGTTTTGGGAACATGTGCCGAGCCACATATGTTTAAGCCGCGTGAGTTGATCACGTGTAGAGCCATACATATGACGTCATAGCAGAAAGGGAGATTCTCAATAATAGAAGCTAGGATAAGCAGAGAGTGAGTCGAAGATCAGAGGCAGTAGAGCTAATATGATCAGAGGAGGGTCCTTTTAGAAGCGAAAGGGAGAACGTTTAATCATGTAGGACGACTTTGAATTCCTTGACGTCATCATCATTCGACTGTTGATTTTTTTTGATTTTTTTATTTTACAGAGGAGTTATCACTTATCAAGGCTCAAAGGTCACTTGAGGACAAGTTTGAAAAGATATACCAGAAAAAGTTAGATCAGTGGAAAAGTTGTGAAATTAACAATCAAGATGACAATTGTGATCCAAATTGTCAATCCTTGTCTAAAAAAACCAAAACTGCATTAAATGCATTTATTTTGCTAAATTGATATTTTTTTTTTTTTTACATAAACGCCGCCACTTATCAAGGCCGATAGGCCATTCAAGGATAAGGGTTAAAGAGTGTAGAGTAGTCAAAAGGACAATATAGTAATCGATAGTAATGGAAGTTTGGTAAATTTGTTAACTTAAGTGGAACGGCTCATCAGAAATTTGTTCACGTTGGACTTGAAGACAACCATATTATAGAAAGCTGGAAAGCAGGAAAACGGAAGACAATTCCACAAGCGTGCAGTTCTATTTAAAGATAAAACTTGGAAAATTAAAAAGAAAGAAAGAACTCACTCTTTGTGGATATGCAGAAGATGAAGACATGACTTCACCATTGGAATTCACTCAGAAAGAATGGACGAGAGAGAGAGTGAGACTAATGTTTCCTTAGCTAATTATTTACTTCCAAACTTACCGAAATGAGTGACAGACAAAGACATCAGTAACATTCACATTATCAGATTTCTACATCATGTGGATGTGTCTCATTCGCACAGCTTCCACAAAGAGACCGATTTGAAATAATTAATAAAGAAGCCCCTTGCCATACGGATCCTACGAAAATATATAATAGAGCATACAATGTCTATGACACTTCCTCCGTGCCATCACAGATCTTGAAATAGATTTATAAATAAATTATCAGGTCTGACAAAAGTTAAGCACCTGCTCACCAACATGCTACCATGCAGTAGGAAGGGAACTGTGCAAACATGGATGATGTTTCCCCCGTCTGTCACATAATCCCAGGGATGTGAAATAGCATTTCTAGGTTCACTTTGACATCGGATATAATTGTATACTTCTGTATTTGTATGAATGTACACTCTTAATGCCTCGTCAGTTGAACATTTTGTGGGGCAAAAGATGTATTGAAAAGATTTAATAAATCCAAATAATATATAATAT
>NC_136499.1:123674625-123724625 GCF_053919585.1 Euprymna scolopes | reverse complement strand
ATTGTGTCCATGTGTTCGCTATGTGCGAGACTCAGACTAGTGTTTCTCCACACATGATTTTTGTTCATCTTCTGATTCGAGCTGGGTCAATTGTAGTGTTGGTGGTCACCAAGTGCAAAACACTGTTTGCAATTTACACACATAATAAAAGCAATACACAAGCATTTTTATACAAGTGACTCGTTGAACATAAGTGTGTGTGTGTGTGTTGTTAGAATCCCGTCACTAAAAACTAAATATAGCCCACATTTGAGTCAATTACGTCTAGCAGATGATTGTTTAATTAGTTTAGGAGTGAATCTTCTAAAAAGAAATATATAAACATTATAACTTTATGATTGCATGTAAAATGAAATAAAAAAAACGTCAAGGTTAAAAAAAGCAACATTAATAAAAAAAATGTTATTTTTAATAAAAATATTTGAAGGATTCTAAAGTCATTTCATCAAAAATTTTCAAAGACGTTTTCAAAAACTTTTACCAATATTTGACTGTCGCTTCAAAAACACGAGCCAAGGGCATTTCTAATTACAGAAAAAACAAAATAAAAAAAAGGTAAAACTTTTATTTTCTGATGCTTTTATTATTTGAAATTAATGAGAAAAAAAGTAAAGATGAAATTTTAAAAAATCTGAAGACATTTTGTCAAAAAAAAAAAAAAAAAAAAAAAAAAAAAAGAAAAAAAATTAAATCCAAATATTTAAGCAAATTTAATTTATCAATCACAAAACTTGAATGTGAAAACACATTTCATTTATTCAATCAGTTAATCAATTTTATCAACAAGAAAAAAAAAAAAATTAGCATATGCAGCAAACAAAAGATATTGCATCTATGAGTGGAATTCTAAAAGTAATGCCCCTTACTTTTTTTTTTACTCTGCCTGAATTGATCAGACTTTTTTTTTTCTATAGTGTCAAATGGTTCTAGATCGCCTGACAAAATCTCATTGACTGAAATAGATGCCTATTTGTAGTGACCAAATGTAATTGTTTACCTTCAAATAAATATTAAAATATATTTTACTCTTGTTATTGAGCACTATCTAACAACCTCGTTTAATTCATTAGTTCCTACTTTTGAATATCTTAAGCCTGGATGGATATATATATATATATATATATATATGACCTTGTCTGTCTGTGTGAGGAACAGTCGCTACCAAACTCTTGTCAATGTTTTGGTCTACAGACTTGAAACTTGATATATAAGGGATTTGAACCTGTGGAATAACTTTGATTTGTTTTTAGCTGGTAAAAACATCTGTTCAGAGGGTTAAAATTAAAAAAAAAAATTGGAACTTGACAAGAATAAGTTGATTTAAGGGGCTCTTCTATGCATGTGCAAATATACATTTATATTTTTTACATTATTTTTGAAATTTTTTATATGCATATGGACAAAAGGTAGCGAATAAGGCTGGAGATCTACATATTTCGGTTTTGATTCTAGTTGATTGCATCCAAGTCATATTTTTTTTTTCTAACTTTTAAAATTACTATATATTGGATACAATATAATAATCAATAGACGATTGGTTCAATAGTAATAATAAATATGAAATTTTCATAAATTAAGATATCATACTGACGATGAAGTGTATCTTTGAAATGAATTCATAAATTTCAATATAAATTTCAAACAAAATAAATATCTGTTTATTTTTTAATAATGCGTTGTTTTGACTTCAAACGTATCTAGTACATATTTATTTTATTCATATTTAAGTGTATTTTATGGTTTATTTTACGACTTTTATCTAATTAACTCAAACATAATGGTTCAACCATGCTCTAAACAGAAACTTTCATTTTGAATGAATGTTGTGCGCCTTTCATTGGCAGTAAATTTGTCCTTGTTCTCACATGCTTTTCATTTCCTCCAGATCCCCATGACCATAGCTCTTGTTGGCCCAAACAAGACCTACAACTAGGCAATGCCGGGAAGCCTGCTAGTTTTTTTACAAATATTTTTAAGATTTAAAGAATTCATGATGTAAGTTAAGCTACATATTTTGGTTTTAATTTTAATTGATTGCACCCAAGTTATATATTTTTAACTTAAAATCACAACTATATATTGGGTACAATATAATAATCAATAGAAGATTGGTTCAATAGTAATAATAAATATGAAATCTGCATGAATTAAAATATATTTAAGTGTATTTTACAACTGGGCAATGCCGGGTGGTTTACTAGTTTTTTTGTTTTTTTAATACTTTTAAGATTTAAAGAATTCATGACAGATCAAATAAGTTAAGCTTAGGCGTTAAAACAAGTATGGTTTATCATAACGTTTCAATTGGATTTTCGAACAAATCATTTTTTATATTTTTAAGATGATAGTTTAGATCGAATAAGTTTTTTATGAATTCAATAATCGATAATACCCTTCTTATTTAACGTTTTTTTAAACAAAAAAAAAATTACGATAAAACTAACTTGCTGTCATATTCAATTGTAATAAAATTCAAACATTATTCCTATGACTTGGACTACTAACATGTTGCAAGAGAAGGTTATGCAAGAAATAAAATACCCACTTTGAAATCAAGGTTAAGAAATTAAGTTAATGTGTTAAGGAAGTGACGTAAAAAGGAAGTACATGGTGAAAAAGAAAAGAGTCAACATACCTGATTTTTAGAGTGTAGCAGTAGCAACAACAGTAAGAATAAGAGAATGACGTATATAAATAAATCATGTAAAGAAATGGGAAAGAAGAAAAGCAACAAGACAGAGCATGGGATAAGTAGGTTAGTCTCTCCCTCTTAGAGAGGGTTCAAAAATGAATCTCTAATATAATAGCTCCTGTCCTATCACCGCAATTACATCCTTTCAATGGAATTTACTCCAATGAGTTTGCTGCTTTTTTTTTTTTTTTTTTTTTTTACATAGGCACTACCACTTATTAAGGCCCAGAAGCCACTCGAGGATAAGGGTTAAAGAGTGTACAGTAGTCAATTGGACAATATAGTAATCGTTAGTAATGGAAATTCGGTAAATTTGTTAACTTAAGTGGAACGGCTCATCAAGAACTTATTTACGTAGGACTTGAAGACAACCATATTGTAGTCAGCTGGAAAGCAGAAAACGGAAGACAATTCCACAGGCGTGCAGTTCTAAGTTAAAGAGTGAGGGAAATTATTGATAGTGTTTTCAGCTAGATGAGTATTTCTTGTGAAAGTTTGGCGAGGGAGGACCATAGATTGGAGCTCGGACGAGCACTTGCCATGAAAATAATGATAAAGCAGAAACAGACTTGCAATATGTCTTCTGTAAGAAAGAGGCTGCAGGGAAGAGAAAAGGGCATCCTCTACGAGGCTACGAAGTTTATTTTGAACTCTATCAAGGCAGGATAAGTCCTTTCTAGCAGCTCCTGCCCAGATGTGGCAACAGTACTCCATCTGGTGCTCACTCGATATAAATCCTACCCAGATATCAGAAAACTTTCTATACTAACGTAACTTAAGTTAGGATCTCGCACACAAGGTCAGCTGACCAACTTTTTCCATTTCCCCAGACAGTGCTCAATTTTAAGAACTTTGCAGTTCTGAATTTTTGAGATTAGATATGAAAGTTTGTATTGTTTGGACAATTACTCCTATTTTGGATGTTATTGGCACAATGTTTCAGTCGATGAACCCTTCGACCATCGTTGGGTGTAAAATCCATGTTTTTTTTTTCAACTAAGAAAAAGGGGACTCATCTGCCTTCCATAATTGTTGTTGTTTCATCACTATGGAAGGCAGTAATTGCTAAGGATGTAGTAAGGAGATTCGGAGTTCCTATCCCGTCGCAGTCATCACCTGATGAAGGCCAGAGGAATAGTTGGCTTACACGTCGTGAAACAACTAATAAGAAAGATGAGGATAATAGTCTGCAATAAATAAATTAATAAATAATACTCATCTCAATAATGAATTCCAATTAAATAATATAAGAAAAAAGGAGTTAGCTCTGTATTGCAAGAAAACCCACATAAGATGTCTATCCATGGTTTTGTAAAAGTCTTTTCACTAATATTGACAACTAACAGAAGAATTCAGTAAAAAAATTGAATCATAAGTCTTCAAAAAGTACCTTAGTGACCCCTGAAAATTGAACTTTTTTTTAATTTACGGACACATCCTCAAACCCAAGGTTTGATTTATTGTAATGCAGAGTTAACCCCCTTTTCTCTAATTGAAAAAAAAAAAATGAGTTTACAACTGATGACGGTTGGAAGGTTCATCAACCAAAACATGTGCCAATAATGTCCAAGATGAGAATAATTGTCCGGACGATCAAAACAATACAAACTTTAACAACTTTATTTATTTTTTAAAGGGGTGACAATAATTATAACCTTTCTAAATTTTTGAGACGAGGATTGGTTATTTGTATCATTTGGATTAATCCTCAGTGTAGGTGGCCGAAAAATATAACTGCGAATTTCTGGAGTCCCTCAGTGGTCCATCCTGGGCCTAACTCTCTTCCTGATCTATATCAATGATCTCTCAAAACACATACTTAAATCATTCGTCGACATCTATGCTGATGACACGACCATCTATGGCAACACATCAAAGGTCGTAAATGACAAAGTTCTTTCTGATTCTCTCTCCTCTGATCTCGAGTGCATGGTACAGTGGGGGAAGAGGTAGCTGGTTACTTTTAATGCATCTAAAACAAACTCCTATCTTTACATCATCAATGCTCTGATCCCCATCTGGCATCAATTGAAATGGATGGCTCTCATCTAGGGGAAGCCCTAGGTTTTGATAAGCTTCTGGGCTTGACCTTTACTCCTGACCTGAAATGGAACATGAACATCAAGTCTGTTGCCAAGGTCGCTGGAAAAATGGTAGGATCCTTCTACCGTTCCAGAAGACATCTCACTGCTGATGTAATTCTCTATCTATATAAAAATCAAGTATGTCCAAGGATGGAGTACTGCTGCCACATCTGGGCAGGAGCTGCTAAAAAACAGCCTATCCTGCCCTGACAGAGTACAAAATAGGCTTTGTGGCTTAATGGGGGATGCCCTTTTCTCTTCCGTACAACCTCTCTCCCACAGGAGAGACGTTGTGAGCCTGTCTTTGTTTTATCGTTACTTCCATGGCAAGTGCTCGTCTGAGCTCCAATCCTTGGTCCCCCCTCACCAATCTTTCACGAAAAACACCCGTCTAGCTGAAACCACTGTTAAAAATTTTCCCACTCTTTATCTGTCCTAAAACCAAAACGTAGATTCCGTGAACAAAGCTTCTTTCTTAGAACTGCACGCCTGTGGAACTCTGTTCCGTCTGCCCGTTTCCCACCTGACTACAACCTAGATTTCTTCAAGTCCAACATAAACAAATTCCTGATGAACCGCCTCCTTAAGTAAGACACTTTATCAAATCTCAACACTAATGTACTGTACACGCAATCCTTATCCCCGAGTGGCTTCTGGGCCTTGTTAAGTGGTGACCACCTTGTAAAAAAAAAAAAAAAAAAGATATACCTGAAGAAGATTGGCGCTTACACTGACCCAAACGTTGTATAAATGACACACAAGATGAGAACAGTAGTCTGATGAATCCAAATAATACGAACAATATATAGATAATAAATATTTTTTTTATATACCTACATAACAGATTCTTTGTAAAGCAGAAATATAGGATTAATTTTAGAGGTCAGCCACCTCCTCATCATTATATAAGTAAGAGCAGTTATCTAAGGTTTCATTTATCTAATTCATATTAAGTGCATTTAATAAGAAATTTTAAATTATATCCATCAAACCTTTATATTGATTAACTAATGTAACAGAGCATGGACATACATATTGCGGCTGTGTGTAAATACTGAAATACTGAGATGTGTGCGAATTGCTGTCACAGCAAGGAAAAAGAAAAATAATATAAAAAGAATAAAAAGAATGTGTGCACAGACTGATGATCACGTTAGTGACGTTGGTGACGTCACGGACATAACAAGAAGTCACACGTGGCAGGAGAATGAGGAATAAAGGTCTTTTCTTAAACCGGAAACAGGGAGTTGAAGTTCTTTACTATTCTTTGTTTCCTTTGCGACTGAGTCTATGTGTTGGGTCCCCGAGTGTCTACATGTTCGAACGTGCTTCTGTCTTATCAAAGAACCTACTGTTGATTTTATGCGCTTAGCCTTTCTGCTTATGCAGTGATAAAACTTCTCGAATGCACTTGTGATGTTAGACTGTACAAGGTGTTAATTTTGGTAAAAATTGGACTTCTTTCTTTAATGCAAAACCTATCAAGAACACTCCCAGACACATCAAGTCTATTTGTGAGAAATTAAAGAAAAAAAAAAATCGGTCTAACCATTTCAGAGTCTATAGGGAACGAACTTGCCTACACACACACACACACACACACACACACACACACACACACACACATACACAAAATGCCTTTTCTATATAAGTATAGATAAGAAATCTTTCAACCACCGATTACTATGCATGATCGAATCTTTCCCAAGAGTCCAACATTCAGGCTCCTTCAAATTAAAATAGAGGATGCAGCCAAATCTGCTGCAAAAAAGATAAGCTCCCTCTACCGAACTAGAAAACATATCACACCTGCCAGTATCCAATATATATATATATATATATATAATATCTATAAAGTTGAGTTTTTTTCCTCACTCTTATTTGGATATTAAAAGCTTACTTTTTCTATTTAAAAATTATTACAATTAACTTCTTAATATACTCAGTCATGGATATGCGGGCAACTTCATAAAGGTTAACTAATTTGCATATTCCTTTGAACAGCAAGCATTAATTCTTTATTCATTTTTTATGGTATCTCACATAGAAGCCAGAAATAACTGTAAGAAAGTGACAGCTAAGAGAGAATTTACTGAAGCCACCCAAAAACACATAGAAGCACAGAAATTAGGAACCTGAGACTTCTGGAACTGCTCAGGTGCATGCTATTATAAGAAAGCTTGACACTTCAAAAGCATGTGGACCTGATCTCAGCCCGGCTGTGCTATTAAAAAAGTGCGCTGCCAAAGTAGCTCCAGTTCTCTCCAAACTTTACAACAAATGCCTTAATGAATCTTGCTTTCCTGCCTGCTGGAAAACTGCTTCTGTAGTGCCAGTTTTCAAGAATTCTGATGAAAGAACCGACCCAGTAAATTATCGCCCCATTAGCCTCCTCCCACTTTTCGCCAAAATATTTGAGACAATAATTAACCAATGAATATGAGTTGGAACAATTACATTGAGAACATTGCCAGGACCGCTGCGAAGAAGGTAGGTTCTCTCTACCGTGCTAGAAAGCTATTAACGCCTGAAAGTATCCTATACCTCTATAAGGCCACCATTCGCCCATGTATGGAGTATTGTTGTCATATTTGGGCTGGTGCATCTGCCACTAGTCTCTCGCTCCTAGATAAAGTTCAAAAGAGAGTTGCCAATTTGATAGGTCCTGAACTGTCAACTAAACTTCAACCTCTGTCCCATCAACGAAATGTTGCATCCCTCTGCCTGTTCTACAAGTACTTTAACGGTGAATGCTCTGACGATCTGCAAGCACTTGTGCCCCCTAGACGTAAATACCCCCGACAAGCAGCTAAATCCCACCTCTTCACAGTAGAGATCCCTAGATGCAAGAGAGCCTTCTACTCCAGTAGTTTCTTCCCCAGAACAGCTAGACTTTGGAATTCCCTTCCGGGTCCCTGCTTCCCCGACTGTACTGACATGCAGAAATTCAAGTGCAACGTGAACCGACATCTTGCTGCCCAACTTTCTACACAGTACCCCTGATGCTTATGTCCCTGATAGTAGCCCCCTACACCAAAGTGGCAATGTGCCTTGTTTGGGGTGAAAATGTAATTAAAAAAAATAAATAAATAAATAAATAAAAAAAAATTAGATGATTGATTTTATTTCACTATTACACTGAATCACATTTATGCATGGTTTTTAATGGTGTAGAATTTAAGATGAAAATGTTCAAGCATATGGAAATATATATAAGTGACTTTTTCTGTGTGTGCGTATGTATGTGTAAATAGTCTATACTAAACTCCTCTCTGAATATTTGGTCTACAGAGTTGAAACTTGATATATAGAGTATTTGCATCTGTAACACACTTTTGCAACTAAGTGGTTAAAACTGAAAACAAAACAGCTGACCTTTGGTAGAATAAGTCGAATAAAACATTACTTATGCTGTTACTTTTGCACATGTAAGTTAATTTATTTGGTTTATCCTTATAAGGAAGAGTATCTGTTTATGGCAGGCACTATATTAAGATTGGGTGGGCTATTTTGAAAGCCATAGAAAATAGAGAACCTCTCTGCACCCAATGATAATCATGTAAGCCATTCAAGATGCTCTCAAATGTGTGCAACTGGTCTGATTAATAGTGTGAATGTGTTTAATGGAAGCAGAGCAATGCATGTAAGAATGAGATGCACATCCTGTGGTCATTGCTTATTGTAAAGCTGGTTATAGTAAGATGGCGTAAGTTCTCACACTTTAACCTACCCCAGAATTGGCTGAAGGTTTTTAGAAGGAAATGAGAGCCATACTGAATTTGGTTTGTAAGGAGGTCCTGGACAAATGTTTGTTATGCATGCAGTAATGCACAGACTTAAAAATGTGTCATATTTTTAATAATAAAATGTTTTGTGATGGAAACAGTGATTGAACACCTCAAGCTTTCATTGGTCACTTGTTATCATTGGCCAGGTTTTATAGCCGTACAATAGAATGGTGTGGATGAGAGCTTGATAGATGCGGATTTTAGTATCAATTTCAGTTCTGGACCAAAGCTGAGATAAAAGATTGCAGGAAGCCATCATTGTTTATGCGATTGTTGCGATCTTCCTCTTCTTGACCTTCTCATTAATTGTGTAAAAAAAAAAAAAAAAAAAAAAATATATATATATATATATTTTGTCCGCCCACTCACCCCTCAAAATAATCAATCCAGACAGATTTTTAATAAATACTCTATCAGGTAATGTTATAAGGGGACAAAGTTATACAAATTAACTTTTTAAAAAAGTGAAAAAAAATAAAAGATTGGTCAGTATTTTCTACAAAATCTCAATGATACATAAATTGTTGGTGACAGCGTATATAAATTATGATTATTATTGTTAATAATTACATATATTATTTGATATGATAGGCCATAGTTAGATGAATCTGCTCTTCAAAAATTATTTACAAGAGATGCATCGCAAATCTGAGAGAACATTTCAGCATCCCCTCTTTGGAAGTTATCCTGCGGCATGAATAATTGAGATGGTTTGGGTATGTGATGACAACCACTGGCAACAAACAATGTTGTCCTTTGATGTCAGAGGCCAGAGGCATATACCACGACCAGCCAAAGAAACGATAGTTAGAACAACAACAAAACTAACCTCCACGCTTTAAATATCACAGCATTTAATCAAATGAAGAAGAGTTTGGAGACGGAATGCGTTGTTGTGATAAGTGATTTTCTCTATTAATTCGCATTTTTTATTTTAAGATTCAAATATTAATAACTACATTTTATTTCAGTATTTAATTTATGTATTTCTGTTGTATTAAATGCTAGCTTTAAAATTTTTTTTTTTTTTTTTTTTCTCGTCCATAAATGTTTATCTACCAAGTTGATCTTAAATATTGTATAATCAATCCATTATATTATCATTTTCAGTCCCCCACCTCTAATTTCTGGCTCCCATCTTATCTCGCAATTACTTATAACGTCACCAACTAACCTTCGGAAGAACCCCCCCCCCCCATCCGATTTTGTTTTATATCATAAGTTGCTTAAAACGTGATTAGTTAAAGTTCAGAATAAAATCACGCTTTCTCTTAACGGTTAATTTAAAAAAAAAATCTTCTGAACGCTATTAAAAGTTAAATTCTTCACTAGTTTGGAGACGGAATGCGTTGTTGTGATAAGTGATTTTCTCTATTAATTCGCACTTTTTATTTAAAGATTCAAATATTAATAACTACATTTTATTTCAGTATTTAATTTATGTATTTCTGTTGTATTAAATGCTAGCTTTAAAATTTTTTTTTTTTTTTTTTTTTTTTTTTTTTCTCGTCCATAAATGTTTATCTACCAAGTTGATCTTAAATATTGTATAATCAATCCATTATATTATCATTTTCAGTCCCCCACCTCTAATTTCTGGCTCCCATCTTATCTCGCAATTACTTATAACGTCACCAACTAACCTTCGGAAGAACCCCCCCCCCCATCCGATTTTGTTTTATATCATAAGTTGCTTAAAACGTGATTAGTTAAAGTTCAGAATAAAATCACGCTTTCTCTTAACGGTTAATTTAAAAAAAAAATCTTCTGAACGCTATTAAAAGTTAAATTCTTCACTAGTTTGGAGACGGAATGCGTTGTTGTGATAAGTGATTTTCTCTATTAATTCGCACTTTTTATTTAAAGATTCAAATATTAATAACTACATTTTATTTCAGTATTTAATTTATGTATTTCTGTTGTATTAAATGCTAGCTTTAAAATTTTTTTTTTTTTTTTTTTTTTTTCTCGTCCATAAATGTTTATCTACCAAGTTGATCTTAAATATTGTATAATCAATCCATTATATTATCATTTTCAGTCCCCCACCCCTAATTTCTGGCTCCCATCTTATCTCGCAATTACTTATAACGTCACCAACTAACCTTCGGAAGACCCCCCCCCCCCATCCGATTTTGTTTTATATCATAAGTTGCTTAAAACGTGATTAGTTAAAGTTCAGAATAAAATCACGCTTTCTCTTAACGGTTAATTTAAAAAAAAAATCTTCTGAACGCTATTAAAAGTTAAATTCTTCACTAGTTTGGAGACGGAATGCGTTGTTGTGATAAGTGATTTTCTCTATTAATTCGCACTTTTTATTTAAAGATTCAAATATTAATAACTACATTTTATTTCAGTATTTAATTTATGTATTTCTGTTGTATTAAATGCTAGCTTTAAAATTTTTTTTTTTTTTTTTTTTTTTTCTCGTCCATAAATGTTTATCTACCAAGTTGATCTTAAATATTGTATAATCAATCCATTATATTATCATTTTCAGTCCCCCACCCCTAATTTCTGGCTCCCATCTTATCTCGCAATTACTTATAACGTCACCAACTAACCTTCGGAAGACCCCCCCCCCCATCCGATTTTGTTTTATATCATAAGTTGCTTAAAACGTGATTAGTTAAAGTTCAGAATAAAATCACGCTTTCTCTTAACGGTTAATTTAAAAAAAAAATCTTCTGAACGCTATTAAAAGTTAAATTCTTCACTAGTTTGGAGACGGAATGCGTTGTTGTGATAAGTGATTTTCTCTATTAATTCGCACTTTTTATTTAAAGATTCAAATATTAATAACTACATTTTATTTCAGTATTTAATTTATGTATTTCTGTTGTATTAAATGCTAGCTTTAATTTTTTTTTTTTTTTTTTTTTTTTTTTTCGTCCATAAATGTTTATTTATCTACCGAGTTGATTGCAAAAATAGATTACCTAATTGTACTCATTTTTAGTTCGTGGGAGGGGAATCTATCACCATACTTTCCCTTAAACAGGTCCGTTGGACTCTTATTAAGTACAATACTTAATAGTTATTTTTTATTTTTTATTTATTTTTTATTTTTTTTAATGGAGAGTAGAAAACGCATT
Organism: Euprymna scolopes; assembly: GCF_053919585.1. Classification (NCBI taxonomy): domain Eukaryota; kingdom Metazoa; phylum Mollusca; class Cephalopoda; order Sepiida; family Sepiolidae; genus Euprymna; species Euprymna scolopes. The sequence continues at coordinate 123,712,963 of NC_136499.1, read as the reverse complement.
GTGGATGCGTTATCGGCAGCTCCTGTTACTCTCGCTTCTTCTTATTTGTCCCTCAGTCCTCATTTTTAAATGAGTGATTTTTCTGACAAAGGGAGAAGAAAAAGCTGTTTTCTAGGTTGGCAGTATTTTTGCGCGAACAGTTGGCAGAGTTGGTGGAAATTTTCTGTTTCTATGTCTATCCTTGTAGCCATGTCACTAGTAAGGGTGCTGGAGGTAAACGTTTTGTCTGGGCTGACGTTATCCGCCTGATAGTCAGGGACCCGAACCTTGGATTAACCACTAAGGAGGCTGTCCTATCAGCAGGTGCAAAGTACTGGGGCTGCGGTATTGCCATTTGGTGAATGGAATCTGGACCATGCAGTAGCTTCTGGTGGGGCCTCTCGATGCCATACTAGTGGGTAATTGTTACGGCTTTACCTTATCATGTGGTACAAAAAAAAAAAAAAAAAAAAATTCTTCGTTTCTTTTTCTCTCTTAGTTTCCCCTCTCTGTCCTGCTCTAAGTAAATCTGTCGACCTAGTCCACAAATTCCAAAATTTCATCATGACAAGTTTCAAGAAAAAATACACGATTAAACCCGGTTCTCCAACTTCCAACGTAGACCCCTACTACCATGTCTCCTTCTCCAACATCAGGGGTCTACGTTCTAACCTTCCAGAGGTTGAAACCCAATTACAGGAGACTAAACCAGACCTTTTATTTTTAAGTGAAACTGGCATTGGACAGGCTATTTCCCTTGATGAGTTTGCAATTACAGGATACTCTAACTTAACTTCTAAATCTGACCCCCAAGATCGCCATGGGCATGGAATATGTGCCTATATTAAAGATAGCTTTCCATGTGGGAGGGACATCTCCAGGGAAGATCCTAACTTACCTTATATGTGCTTCCGGGTTGCTTTAGCTCACACTACTGCATTTATATTTACTCTCTATCGCCCCCACAACAGCGGAGTTACTATCTTTCAAAGCATATCTGAGAAAATTGACCAAGTCCTTTCTACTTATCCTTCAGCTAACATTCACGTATGTGGAGACTTCAATGTTCACAACGTCGAATGGTTGACCCACTCAAACAAGACCGATGATGAGGGGAGGTTCTGTCATGATTTCTCCATTGCCTATGACCTCACTCAGATTGTTCAGGAACCTACCCGTGTGCCCGATAATGACGGCCAGTATGCGAGCCTACTAGACCTTTTTCTCACAACTTGCCCTGAACTATGTTCAGTTTCTGTTCTGTCGCCTTTTGGATCTTCCGACCACTCTGTTGTATCAATTAAGATAAAAATGAAATGTAATAAGTCCCCAGACGTACCTCTTCATCGTACAGTATATCGATACACTAAGGCTGACTGGGATAGCTTCCGTACATTTATATCTGATCTACCTCTGCATTCCATGTTTAAAAAGGATGTGTCCTCTATAGTATTAGACCTAACTGAATGGTTAATTGTAGGTATTGACCATTTCATACCCTCTAAAAAATTTCAGCAAAAACCTAACAGCCAGCCATGGTTCTCTCCAGAATGTGCTGCTGCCATTGCGCACAGAAATCACTTTTTCCACTGCTTCAAACGTAATAGATGTATGGAAACTAAAGCCGTTTTCAGGACTGCCAGCAACCATTGTAAGAAAGTAATAAGGAACGCAAGAGAGTTGTATGCTCAATCTGTTAAGTCCAAAGTAGCTGAGCAGCGGCTTGGTTCCCACCAGTTTTGGCAAATAGCAAACAGAATCCTGAACAGAAGAGTGTGCTCCATCCCAACTATTATCAATGGATCTGAGGTAATCTCGTCAGCATCAGACAAAGCCAAACTCTTTGTCAAGAACTTTGCAGCTAATTCTACCCTTTGCGACCAAGACCGCCAACCCCCAATATTTCCTCTTGTATCAGAAAACACGCTATGTGATATACGTATATCTGTACGTGATGTTGCCAAGCTAATCAAAAACCTTGATTCCAGTAAAGCAACTGGCCCTGATGGTATTCCAATTATAGTACTCAAAAAACTTCAACCTGAACTAGCGCCCATACTTACAAAACTGTTTAAACGTTGTCTTAAGGAGAATAGTTTCCCATCTCCCTGGAAAATCTCATCAGTATGCCCTGTATTTAAGAATTCAGGTGATCGCTCATCCCCCTCTCAGTACAGGCCAATAAGTCTCCTGTGCGTCATGAGTAAGTTGCTAGAATCTGTATTAAATACAGAAGTAATCAAACATCTCAACAAAAATAACCTTCTTAGTGACACTCAATATGGTTTCCGTTCTGCTAGATCTACAGCAGATGTCCTTACAGTTATATCGCATAGGATTAGCAAATCTCTCGACGGTGGCAATCTTTCTAGGGCAATTGCTCTTGACATATCTAAAGCCTTTGATAGGGTATGGCATAAAGGTTTACTTCATAAGATCGCTAGCTATGGTATAGCTGGAAAAGTCTTCTCAATTATTAAATCATTTCTTTCTGATAGATTCATAAGAGTAGTAGTTGAGGGGCAAAAATCAGAAGCTCACAATATTAATGCCGGTGTCCCTCAGGGATCCATCCTGGGCCCAACTCTTTTCCTGATCTACATTAATGATCTTCCAAATCATATCCTTACATCATTTGTAGACATTTATGCTGACGACACTACCATTTATGGTACCACATCTAAGACAGTAAACGAGCAAGTTCTCTCCAATTCTCTCTCCTCTGATCTTGAGCACGTAGTACAATGGGGAAAGGAGTGGCTGGTTACTTTTAATGCATCTAAAACCAAGCTTCTCTCTTTACATCATCAACATTCTAATCCACATTTGTCATCAATTGAAATGAATGGCTCTCGTCTTCAGGAGGCCTCAAGTTTTGACAAGCTTCTGGGCTTGACCATTACTCCTGATCTTAAATGGAACACGTATATCAAATCTGTTGCCAAGGCCGCTGGAAAAATGGTGGGATCTTTCTATCGATCCAGTAGATATCTCACTGCTGATGCTATTCTCTATCTATATAAGAGCCAGGTACGTCCAAGGATGGAATACTGTTGCCACATCTGGGCAGGAGCTGCTAGAAAGAACTTGTCCTGCCTTGATAGAGTTCAAAATAGACTTCGTAGCCTCGTAGGAGATGTCCTTTTCTCCTCCTTGCAACCTCTATCTCACAGAAGAGATGTTGCGAGTTTGTCTCTGATGTATCGTTATTTTCATGGAAAGTGTTCAACTGAGCTTCAATCTATGGTCCCCCCTCGCCAAACTTTCACAAGAAACACTCGTCTAGCTGTAAACACTATCAATAATTTCCCCCACTCTTTATCTGTGCCTAAACCTAAACGTAGATTCCATGAACAAAGCTTCTTTCTTAGAACTGCACGCCTGTGGAATTGTCTTCCGTTTTCCTGCTTTCCGGCTGACTACAATATGGTTTTGTTCAAGTCTAAAGTAAATAAGTTCTTGATGAGCCGTTCCATATAAGTTATTAAATTTACCAAATTTTCATTACTAATGATTACTATATTGACCAACTTCTACTGTACACTCTTTAACCCTTATCCTTGAGTGGCCTCTTGGCCTTGATAATGTGGTGATGCCTTTGTAAAAAAAAAAAAAAAAAAAAAAAAAAAAAACATGCGCAAATTTAAACATTCATAGACCAAAGTCACTTAATTTTTAACCTTTCATATCCATCTCTCAGTAGCTCAGATGGTAACACTGGAGAGATAAATATCAACTAAAGCTGGAGCGCTAAAAGTTCTGGTTTTGATTCTAGCGGATGATATGCAAGTCATATTTTTTTGACAACTTTTGAAATCATTATTATATGTCGGATAATAATCAATTAGAGAATTGGCTCTATAATAGTAAATAAGAAATCTTCATGAATTAAAATATAATATTTATGCATATTTTACGACTGGGCAATCGCATGGCGACCTATTAATATCAATTGCATGGCTTTTCTATTTTTTCTCTACAATGGTATTGCATGGTTTTTCTATTTTTTCTCTATAATGGTATTGCATGGTTTTTCTATTTTTTTTTAAATCTACAATGGTATCGCATGGTTTTTCTATTTTTTTAAAATCTACAATGGTATCGCATGGTTTTTCTATTTTTTTAAAATCTACAATGGTATCGCATGGTTTTTCTATTTTTTTTAATCTACAATGGTATCGCATGGTTTTTCTATTTTTTTTAATCTAGAATTTTTTTTTTATTATATTTTGCAAGGAAGGGATACTTTGGAGTGGTGATGTATTAATATCATTAAAAGAGTTTAAAAACAAACATTGTTTAAAAAAATAATAATAATAATAATAATACATATACTATTCAAATGTCATGCAATAGAAATCTATACGAAAATTCATGCCCAAACATTGAAGCATTCTTAAAGATATTTTAACAGGCGCGATAGAATCTACTCACATTTGCTGGATTCAGCGATCCAGTGTCTGACTGCAGGAAGGAGAAAAACATTCGTTCAAAAAGGGAGAAGAATTTTCTTGAAATTTAGTTTAAAAACAAAATTGAAAAAAATCAATTTTGGAATCATTAGACAAAAATTTTTGTGATTTCGATGACCCAAAAGGTTCATATTTTTATGAATATCACTTAATGTATTCATTTTTTTTTTTAAGGACTTAAGGGAAAGAACACAGTATAATTGCACACAATGATTTGTAATGTAATTCATTTTGTTGACTAAGGAAAAATGTCTCTACTGTAACAGTTTTCTTAGCTGGTAAAAATGTTTTCAGAAATAAATTCAAGTGAAATAAAATGTATTTCTGCCAATAACAGAAAACAGAAACTAGCAACAAAACAAATCAAACAAAAAAAGGCTAGTCTGAATCAGATATCAACCTATCAAGTGAAATTCTATTTGGGTAATACTTTGAAAATACACTAAAATAACTTCATATGTTTGTGAACACCATCGAGTCAGAAATGGATATATGAAGGACTTGAAAAAAAAAAAAAAAAAAAAAAGCAGAGAAAATTGCATTAAAAAAGGTTATTACCTGTTGCAGAAGACTGCAATTCTCACACTGACATAATGGATGGCACATGCTCTGTGTGCTCAGCTCACTTTCCAACTTCTGCTGCAATTCTGGTTGACTTCCAGATTCTTCACTCGAAGATAATCCAAGGTAGAAACGCACCTTCAATCAAAGAAAGTGTTTCAAAGTGATAAAAAAAAAAAAAATGGTTTTAAAGTGTAGAAATATTACTTTCTTTTTTTTTTTTTGTGGAGAACGTTAAGAATTTCCAACAGAAATAAAAAAAGTATGAGTGAAAAAGCAAAAATAAAATGGATATGTTTCTAAACTTCAACTAAATTCTGATCATGCAAAAAATAGAGATTCATACAAATTTTAAATTCCCATTTTTTTCCTAACCATTTATGTTTCGATTTGTATATAAGATGTACCGGCAAAATCTGACATGATAATATTCGCAATTAAACATTAAAGTTGTATATGCACAGACCCGACAATTTAGCTCATTTTCTCCTCCATTTTTACAACATTTAATCCTCGTTTACATTTTAACCCTTATTAACTTTAATAAATCTTTTGTTTAATGTCACTTTTCCCTTGTTTGGAGATTGGACATTTTCAAATCTGTTGCCAAGGTCGCTGGAAAAATGGTGGGATCATTCTACCACTCCAGTAGATATCTCACTACTGATGCGATTCTCTACCTGTATAAGAACCAGGTACATCCAAGGATGGAGTACTGATGCCACACGTGGACAAGAGCTGCTAGAAGCAGCTTATCCTGCCTTGACAGAGTGTAAAATAGACTTCTTGTCTAGTGGGGGATGCCCTTTCTCTTCCGTGCAACCTCTTTCTTACAGAAAAGATGTTGCGAGCCTGTCTCTGCTCTTTCGCTATTTTCATGGCATGTGCTTGCCTGAGTTCAAATCTATGGTGCCCTGTTGCCAAAATTTCATAAAAAACACTCATCTAGTTGAAACCACTATCAATAATTTTCCCCGTTCTTTATTTGTGCCTGAACCTAAATTCCATGAACAAAGTTTCTTCCTTAGAACTGCACACTTGTAGAACTCTTCCGTTTTCCTGCTTTCCAGCTGACTATAATATGGTCGTCTTCAAATCCAAGTAAACAAGTTCTTGATGAGCTGTTTCCTTAAGTAATCCAATTTACCAAATTTCCACTGCTAAAAGTGACAATATTTTCCCATTGACTACTGTACACTCATTAACCCTTATTCTTGAGTGACCTCCAGGCCTTGATAAGTGGCAATTCCTATGTAAAAAAAAAAAAATAGTATAAAATGTAGCAAAATCTGACATGATACAGGCAATAAAAACAAAAGTTGTATATGCAGAGACCCGACAATTTATTTATCAACAGAGTCACATATCACATGTTTCATTGAAATTGCCAGCACAGATGACCATCTAAAGAAAGTTGTGAAATGACTCTACATTGCACTGTAGAAAACCTACTGCTGATTTTATAAAATTATTTTTTATTTGCTTGAATAAAAGTTTAAAATTCAAAAGCCAAGCATCATGGTTCAATTGTGGTCTACACAGAAAACATTCATTTTGAACGTGCCCCTGTTATATCAAAGAACTAACTTTTGATTTTATATGCCAGACCCTTCTGCTTGTGTGGTGATAAACATTCTCAAATGCACTTGTGATGTTAGGTTGTATAAAAGTGTTAAGTTTGGTCAAAATCAGACTGTAATTTCTTTAATGAGATTTTTTGATTATCGATGCTTATTGGAGTTATTATGGCACAAAACCTATCTAAGAATACTCCCAGACACATGAAATACATTTGTGTGAAATTAAAAAAAAAAATCAGACCAGTTGTTTTGGAGTCCATAGGAAACAAACTCACACACAAAGTGCCTATATATATATATATATATATATATATATATATATATATATATATGTGTGTGTGTTGGAAAGATTAATCAGAATCAAGAAATAAAAAAAAAGAATTGGAACTTTTAATATATTGGAATCCTGAGAAAATTGTGCCTTCTTTCCGATGCCAAAAACGATTCTTTTAATTGTTTCTTTGGTTTGTATTTATTTAAAAGTTAATTTTCCATTACTGCCACTAAAGATAAAATGGTAAATGTGTATTGATTTTAATCTAAAATCAAAATCTATAGATCATCCACACAAATGCATTTTTATGTTCATCAAAAATATATCACATGGATTTTTATGGTAATTTAAAAAAGCAACTGTACAAATAAATATTTAGTATTATATTGGAATTTGAAATTTAAGACAGAACCAGTAATCTTCCCCACTCTTTATCTGTGCCTAAATCAAAACGTAGATTCTATGAACAAAGCTTCTTTCTTAGAAGTGCACGCCTGTGGAACTCTTTTCTGTTTGTCTGTTTCCCACTTGATTACAACTTGGATGTATTCAAGTCTAACATAAACAAATACCTGATGAACTGCCCCCTTAAGTAAGACATTTTATACTAATGATTACTATGATACTATCCCACTGATTACTGTACATGCAATAACGCTTATCCCCGATTGGCTTCCAGGCCTTGATGAGTGGTGACTACCATGTAAAAAAAAAAAAAATTGTATCAGGAAAAATTTTGGAACTGTCCCATCACTAATATAGGCACACACTATATATATATATATATATAATAAAAAAAAATAAAAAAAACTACTACCAGTTCTCTGAAAAAGTGTAAAAAAAAATTAAAAAAAAAAAAAAAATTGTTGTCAATATGCATATACAACTTTTATTTTTATCTTATTGCACACTAGCAAGGTTACATGGCATTGCCCAGGTGTGGAGAGGTAGTGTAGTAAGGAGTCAATACAATCAGAAAAAAAAAATAGAAGCTGCCTGGGTGTGTGTGAAAAAAAAAAAAAAAGTTTAAGTAAACGGTAAAATAATTCAGTTTTTGCTTTAAAAAGAAAAAAGTCCCATTACGTAAGCCTCAACATAATTAAAAAAAAAAAAAAAAAAAAAAAAAAGAATAGGAGTAGGCAGGCTCAAACCTGTAACGAGAAGGAAGACAGGAAGCTGAAAAAAAGCAAACATGACAAACGACTGCCGTTCAAATTGAGGCTAGTCATTGCAAGTGTGTATGATGACTTTGCAAAAATGTTGATGAAAAAGTGACCCCTCCTTGTACAAAACTGTCCAGTTGAGGATGAAGGAATAAACGTTTTTGGCTAATTTTTTGATATTTGTTGTCCAAAGGATGGAGCTTTAAAACGATGCCAATCTCGTCAGGATCTATCACCTCTGTCAAAAGTTTTTGCGAGATATACAAACATACACATATGCACATTTTGCCTTATATATATAGATATACTAGGAGAGGGGTACCCGGCGTTGCCCGGGTGTTTGGAGGTGTGTGTGGTTTTGGGTGAATCAAAACTCCGAGGGGGGGGGGGGGATTAAAATAAAAAAAAAAGTTTTGGTAGGTGAGTATGAGGATCGAACCCGAACCCGAACCCTTGAGGCGAAGTTGGAAATTAAAGTGTGAAAAAAAAAAAAAAAAAAAAGAATGTGCGAATTTAACCATTGACCCACCGCGGGATACTAACGGAAACACGTTTGAATTTATTTAATTACTTAGATTTGGCAGGTGCACGTTTTAATGACTTAATGAGGTCAACTTTGACTGAGGGATAGTATTTCATTTACTGTGGAAAGCTTTTTTTTATTTTTATTTTCCCAAGATGTTGGTGGTGGTGGTGGTGGGAGGGGGATCAGCTCCCCTTGTCCAATTTGAATAGCAATTGTTTGATATAAGGAAAATATTTCCATATTGATCAAAGCTGACTGCTTTTGGACATTTCCGCGGATAGACGGAAAATACTGCCAGAATTAGTGTCGCTTTTATTATAGGAAAAAGACTAATCTACATGCGGCGAGCGATTAATGTTGAATATTTATCTTCCCGAAGTCGAGCAAATTAAATAGACAGGCGAACTCTGTTGTTAACTCGGAGATATTATGATTTCTATGTGATATAAAAAGTTTTAAGAAGTTGCGAGCTGACCGACCGCTTCTCTGAAAAAAGCCTTTCTTGGACATACACAAAAAGCAAACATACATACACACATTTTCGCTTTTATATATAGATATATATATTTACTTTTTGCCATGATTTTGTCATATTTTGGTGTATCATCACAAAAAATAAATGCCAATTAAAAAAAGAAAAAGAATAAAATAAGTCTTACCAATTGTAGATCCCCATTTTTGATAGCTTTATACAACTTCTCCTGCTGTCTGTATTTGGTTGGGTCAAAAGTAGAATGGGATAACTTCAAGTATGACGGTGTACTTGATAACGAGGAGGAGGAAGCCAGCGAGGAAGTGTACGATGAGGCCTTCTTACTGCGATCATTTGACAACTGTAATTAGAAAAAAAAAATGTTTAATTTTAGAAGTTTTCAATAGGTAGCTAATCTGAACAAGTTTGGAGACAACAAATACAGTTTTCGATCGGTAGCTAATCTATATAAGTCTTGAACTGTAAAAATTTTTAGATAAAGAGCAAAAATCTTTTTTTGTGTAAACAACCTTCAAGTCCAATGTAAACAAGTTCTTGTTGAGAAGCTCCTTATAATAATCCAAATTCTACCCAATTTATACCATTAATGATTACTACACTACCACCTCACAGTTATTAACCCTTAGGCTTGAGTGGCCTTCAGACCTTGATAAGTGGTTACTCCCTTGTAAAGAAAAAAAAAAAACGAAATATTATTCTAACAAATCCAGTATTTTTATAGAACGATTCCGGTTTCTGGTTTTTTGCTAGCAGAACATGGCTCCATTTGATTGGTCAGTTCCTATCGCCAGTGTCTATAACTAGAAGCTTCTTTCTTCAACCATACCCCATAATTATATAAAAAGTATTGCAACATTATCAATATTCAATATTACTCATATTCATTTCCAATCCAACTTCCAGTTACAAAGAAGGAAAAGATGGTGAGCTATGTGGAGAGTAAAGTTTAGATGGTTCAGTTTCTTGGCATATACAGTTCATCTTTTACAAGCATATATGAGGATGGTAAGAATCACAGCTCGGTATACTTAGAGTTTGGTCTGCAGAAAAATTCCTCTATGCTGTCACACATCTGAGACATCCAAAGGCAGCACTGGCCTTGGTTATCCTGCAATCAACTTCGTCTATGCGTACTGCCCTTGATAGAATACTGTCCATGTAAGCGACAATTACTCCTGATCTTAAATGGAACACATACATCAAATCTGTTGCCAGGGCCGCTGGAAAAATGGTGGGATCTTTCTATCGATCCAGTAAATATCTCACTGCTGATGCAATTCTCTATCTATATAAGAGCCAGGTACGTCCAAGGATGGAATACTGTTGCCACATCTGGGCAGGAGCAGCTAGAAAGAACTTATCCTGCCTTGATAGAGTTCAAAATAGACTTCGTGGCCTCGTACGAGATGTCCTTTTCTCTTCCCTGCAACCTCTATCTCACAGAAGAGATGTTGCGAGCTTGTCTCTGATGTATCGTTATTTTCATGGAAAGTGTTCGACTGAGCTTCAGTCTATGGTACCCCCCCCTTACCAAACTTTCACAAGAAACACTTGTCTAGCTGAAAACACTATCAATAATTTATCTTTATCTGTGCCTAAACCTAAACGTAGATTCCATGAACAAAGCTTCTTTCTTAGAACTGCATGCCTGTGGAATTGTCTTCCGTTTTCCTGCTTTCCGGCTGACTACAATATGGTTGTCTCCAAGTCTAGCGTAAATAAGTTCTTGATGAGCCGTTCCATATAAGTTAGCAAATTTACCGAATTTTCATTACTAATGATTACTATATTTTCCAATTTCTACTGTACACTCTTTAACCCTTATCCTTGAGTGACCTCTTGGCCGTGATAATGTGGTGATGCCGGTGTAAAAAAAATAAAAAAGTAAACTTGTCCACAGCTTTTAGGTTGGTTCCACGAATTGATATCTGAGGTTCAACATAACTTTTTCTGGGCGTAGGCTGGTACGTTACTTTGGTCTTCTTTAGATTAATAGTCAGACTGGAATTGTCGCAAGCCTTAGAAAAACGATCAACAATATATTGCATGTTTGGCTCTGTGTTGGCATTGAGGGCACAGTCATCAGCAAAGAAAAGGTCTCGTACGACGGTGGTCTTAATCCTGGTGACAGCACTAAGTTGTTTCAAGTTGAACAATTTGCTAATGTCCACTTGCATACATTTATAATTGGCCCAATGGATACCATCATTGACTGTGGAATCAATTATGCCAAATACAAATCATACCACATCTATTGTGATGATTTATACAGTAATACTGTTCCTCGGATATAAGTAAAATACAACCAGTGGAACTCTTCTGTCTGCCTGTTTCCCACCTGACTACAACTTGGATGTCTTCAAGTCCAACATAAACAAATTCCTGATGAACCGCCCCCTTAAGGAAGACACTTTATCAAATCTTCAGTACTAACGATTACTACGATCCCATTGATTACTGTACACACAATAACCCTTATCCCCGAGTGGCTTACGGGCCTTGATAAGTGGTGACTTCCATGTAAAAAAAACTCGTTTGGAATTAATTGTATACAATGATTAATTTAAGACAGATTGTTTTTGACATTAATTAACCCCCAAAAGATTAATTTGCTGTTGAACAAGCAAACTGGTCACTGGAATAAGTTTGGTATGCAGTGTTAAAGTAACCTGCATTAATAAATGTAATAGTGTCGGATCACTGTAGTTTTCTCTCTTCTACAAGATACATAGTTTGTATATTTTATTTATTTACTAGCATTTAAGCCCAGCATTGCCTGGGTGTTTGGAGGTGTGTGTTGAGCAAAAAAAAAAAAAAAAAAAAAAAGTGGTAGTAGGAAGGCAGGCTTGAACCTGTACCGCGAAGGAGGAAAAGAACGGGGGAAAAAACATGACGTCTTTGCTGTTACGACCACTAGCAAACCGGAAGTGACATAGGTTTAAATTAAGGCTAGACAATCAAAAAGAGGGGATGACTTTCGAAAATATTGGCGAAAAAAGTGACCCCTCCCTGTTGATAAGTGCCCAGTTGAGGGTGAAGAAAATGTTTTAGCCAATTTTTCAGTATTTGTTGTCTGAGGGGTCGAGCTTCAAACCGATACTGATCTTGTGAAAATCCGTCGCCTCTGTCAAAAGTTTTAGGCAGACATGCAAACGTACATACATTTATATATTGGTAGCTCAAATTTTCGACCCAAACTGATTAAAAAGCTTGCCCTATCTCTGAATACCCTTTATGCAAAATTTCAAATGTTTAAACCAGAAATTGTCTGAGTAATTTGGTAGAGACTGCAGAGCACAATTTTTTTTTAACTTTGACCCCTATTATGACTCCTTAACATTTATTGTTTTGGGTTCAAATCAAGTTATTAAGTTAGATGCATGTCCAAGGAACCTATATCTAAAATTTCAATTGTTTATTCCCAAAATTGGCAGAGGAGTTTTGTAGACTTCTCAAAAGTCAAATTGTTGAACTTTGACCCCTTAACAACCAAATTTCTGGCCCAAAGCAGATTGCAGAGATTTTCCCAAATCTCAGTACCCTGTATATCAAATTTCGAGTCTGTAGACTGAAAATTGGCAGAGTTATTGTGTAGGGAAATGTACACAGACAGACACATAGACAGACACTTTCACAGATATATAGATTTGCGGACTATTATCCTCAACTTTTTATAGCTGTTGTTTAACGACGTTTCTGCCAACTATTCCTCTGGCCTTCATCAGGTTGTTAATCGTGACGGGATAGGGATGCTGAACCATTAACTGTATCTTTGTATGTATTACTGAATTATATGAGTAATTACAGAAGATACAGTTGAAGATTCAGCATCTCTATCCCATCACGCTTAACAACCTGACGAAGGCCAGAAAAATAGTTGTTTGAAACGTGGAACAACAACCATAAAAAGATGAGGATAAAAGTCTGCAAATAGATAAAACATTTAATATCTGTTTCTCAATTTTGAAGAACTTTTTTCCAATGGCTTAGTGTTGTGTTGTGCCCCATTCTTGTCCCAAAATGAGAACGGTGTTGCAGCACAAGTAAAGAACCAAAGCATCCTTTGTGCAAACTCAGTGCGTTGAGCAGGTCATACATCCCGCATGCCTGATTCAAGGTTCCCAAAACAGCTCCTTTACAGTGAACTGTCCAAAAGAAAAAGACCTGCAGAAGGACAGCAGAAATGGTTCAAGGACAATCTGAAGGTCTCCCTCAAACAGTTCGATTTGTATTCTAATTATTGGAAAAACTAACTCAAGACAGATGTTCCTGGCGTGCCGCAACTCACAAAGAGGTTACAATTGCTGAATCTACACGCAATGAAGAACGCAAGAGAAAACAGTGACATTAGAAAAGACAGAGCAGTCAACATCTCTGATACAGAAGTATCGCACTGGTATCCAACATGTGGGAAATATTTCCGAGCTTGAATCGGGCTAACCAGCCATCTTCGAACCCACGGAACGATTGCATGGTCACGATCATCTTCGCAAGTGATAGATAAACATCATCAAAGTTCAGATATTAGGAATCTCACATTTTGGTTCTGTGACTAGGATAAATCTCAAAAGTTCTTGTTATTTGGTAATTGGCTTTATCATCGTTAAATAAAAATATTCAAGAGAAACTTACATCGCCTGAACTGAAGGTCCATCTCGATGTGTCATCTACCCCAGCTTCAAGGAGCAGCTGTTGGACATGTGTGTTGTGTGCACAGTTCATGGCAGTTTGTTTTTTTCTGTTGCGTATGTCCGTACGGGCATTATTTTCAAGCAAGGTTCGCACAATTTCTTCTGTAATATAAGAAACAGCTTTTATTAGCAGAGTATTTGAAATAAAGAAAAACATAATATTGAAAAAAGAAAACAAAAGCAGCATTTTTTAAAATAAATTTCTAAACAGAAATATTTTGAGATTACTTACCAAACCCCCATTTGGCTGCCAGATGAAGAGGAGTATCCCCTGCATCATTGGATGCGTTGATATCTAATTTGCCATTGCCGCAATCACTGAACACAAGGCCCTTCACACACTGAAGAAGGGAGAGAAAGAGAGGAACATCATCTTTAGTATTTCTAACTTTAATATTAAAATTAACAGAAAATAAGGAAGAATCCAGAATTTTTTCCTTAGCATTTATCTCCCTTTGTCAGACCGTTTTGGTCTTCCTGACAAAAGGAGGGTAGGCCTGTAAATTCACCCTTGTCTGTCCGTCTGTGCCTGTCTGTCCATGCTTTTCTCAACTATGCCTTGGAATTTTTTGAAATTTTGCACAAACATTAAGCATGATATGAGTAAAAAAGTAACAGAACGGATTTTCTGGGAAAACTCCGGTTGCCCCCATAGGGGTACCTTTTGGGTTAAAATGGCTAAAATTGACACTTTTGTGCTTATTAAAACAAATTGATGCCTTGGCTTTTTATAAAACATTCTGAAAAATTATAACTAACTGATTTCTATATAATTTTGTTTGTCTATACTTCACGATAACTCTAGGGTGTGCCCTAGTGGCTCTTTTAGGGCCAATAAAAACACTATTTTGGGGACTATTTTACCATATTTTGTCAAAATTTTCTGTGTATGTCTATTTAGCAGTTTTGCATGGTGCTGAACTCAAATTTAAATATGTTACGGCCTTGGGGACTTTTGGGGCTGAATGGGGGGGGGGGAAATGGACATAATCATTTCTTTTTCTGTATGTTGCAAAACTCAAATTTACATATGTTAAGGCCTAAAAAACTGCACCGTTTGTTCATTTCATTTTCACCAAGATTTGACGTCCTTTGGGGACTTTTGGGGCTAAATGGGGGTGGGGGACACACAAATGCTTAACTTTTTTTTATGCCTTGTTCACTGTGCACTCACGCGGGACCATGCACACTACATTTGTTTCTTAGGAGATTCCTTCTGACTTGTCACCACCTGAGGCTTCCAGTGCTTGTGCCCGATCAACTTAGCTGCCTTCTTCATGACTTATTGTGCAGTCTTCTATCTAAGTATCTCCACAATTTGAGCATCATCAGCAAGACATTTCTTATCTAACAAACTGTTTATCTGTTCTTTAATTTTATTAAACTTATGACTCTAGTTTATAGTGAACTTCTCGTCTTCATTATTCATTCACGTGTTTCTGAAACAATGGTTTTATTTCTTTTCAGTTTTACCTTTGTTGATGATCAGTAAAATATATATGTTTAAAATATAACATGCCTCATATTATTAGTTGTCGATAAAAGTTTTTGTTGTATTTGAAAAGTTCCAATTTAATTGGTTCAATTAAGCGTAATTTGCAACAATTAATAAGTCACTTATTTCTTATTGAGTTTCTGTCTATTACGCTGACCCTCTCTCACTAAATGTTACCACCATCCTTATTTTATACAGTGCTCATCACTCTCCCTTCCCCAGTCTCTCTCATATTCTCTCTGCGTTCATTAACAGTAAGAAACTATAAAAATACATTACAGTAGTCCGTTATAAACAATGGAGAATATCACTACAAATATTTGCAACAAAATTTTGGTTCTATTTTCACCAAATTTCCAACTTTTTTTCACATGTTTTTTTCACCATAACTAATGTTTGTGCCAATTGTAACCCTGATGTGCGCCCCACGACAGATCGCTGACTCCCAACGTCGTGTACCGTGGATTTTTCGTTCATAGCCGGATCGTCATTTTCTCACTGCTGACTGTCGGTGGGGACACACGCATGGTTTCACAAAAGTACAAATATGAACAAAGAAAGGAAAAACACAAACGCCAATGTTCACATATAAATTGACTTGTTAGTATGTGTGTCTTCTCCCCGTCCTATTGATGTTACATTCGTCTATCTATTTCACTGTTTAACTGTAGTCGTTATCAACTACCATCCGTCGTCTAGCGCATCTAGATCTCAACTGCCTGTCTCCTCTGTTTTGGTCTCTCAGGTCGCCCACCCCACCCTGGCTACCAGAAGCAGTTCTTCCCTGTTTTATAGGTTTCTATTGTTATTGTTTGCTATTTCCTATCTATTGTTGATTGTAGGATATTTCCGATTTCTTTGTTTATTCCAAGCTATTTCCTATCTATTGTTGATTGTAGGATATTTCCGATTTCTTTGTTTATTCTAAGCTATTTCCTATCTATTGTTGATTGTAGGATATTTCCGATTTCTTTGTTTATTCTAAGCTATTTCCTATCTATTGTTGATTGTAGGATATTTCCGATTTCTTTGTTTATTCTAAGCTATTTCCTATCTATTGTTGATTGTAGGAAATTTCCAATTTCTTTGTTTATTCTAAGCTATTTCCTCTTTGTCTATTGCCTGTCTCTCAGCACTTAGTGGCTCAAATCCACCCCACAACTCGAGAATGGTCTACTGCGAACCAGTCACCTCCCAGGACTTGTGTAGAATAACAAACCATCGGAAACTGTTCTGAAACTAAATATGGCTTACACTTCTAGAGGTTATGGGCCCAGCACACTTCCACTGTGCCACTCTGCTTACACAAGATAACTGTCTACTGCGAACCAGTCACCTCCCAGGACTTGTGTAGAACAACAAACCATCGGAAACTGTTCTGTCTACTGCAAACCAATCACCTCTCAGGACTTGTGTGGAACAACGAACCATCGGAAACTGTTCTGAAGTTAAACATGGCTTACATTTGAGAAAAGTGTGAACAGACGAACGGAAGTGAATTACTAGGTCCAACAATCCCTCTTTTGTTGGGGGACTAATAACTGTTAGAGCATAGTGTCTAGGCCTTTCTCCATATTTTATACGTGATACCCAGCATCTAGACAGAGTTCAATGATTGACTGATCGAATGGTGCATTATCTATTGGATCTGCCATATCATAGTCGACTAAAGAAACTTAACCTTTTTCTCCTTTGAGCATCAATGATTATGTAGTAATCTTATTTTGGCTAATAAACGGTCATATGATATAGCTCAAGAACCTATATCAACACCAATTTTGATTGAACCAGGGGAGGGATGCTTTCTCTATCCCTGGACCTTTGAAAAGACTTCAAGAGCAACTTCTATTTCACAACTGAACAGATCCTGACGACTCTTACGTAGATCTAGAAACATTAGTAAATTAAAATAAAAAACAAACGTACTTCTACATGTCCATTGGCAGCACACAGATGCAGCGGTGTGTTGCCATCATTGTCTGTGAGTTCCACACTGGCACCAAAATGAACCAGCAGCAGCTGACGATACAAAAAAAGAAAAAAAAAAAAATATGAAACGTCTTTGTAAATCTTAAATTGATTTAGAAATAAACACATAGATTTTCCAATATAATAATATAACATTATATATATATATATATATATATATATATACACACACAAAAAGACCATCTGTTAGCTCTTGGATCAGTATTTGTTATATTATTAAACGTGGTTGAAACCATTTTCGAGTTTCCAAACGCGATTGAAACCATTTTCGAGTTTCCAAATGCGCTTTAAACCATTCTACAGTTTTCAAATGCGCTTCAAACCATTGTAAAGTTTTCAAATGCGCTTCCAACCATTTTCAAGTTTCCAAACGTGCTTGAAACCAATAAATGCATAGCTAATTAATTTTCCATCTTTTTTATTGAAAGACTGAATTTTAATTCCAAATCAACAAAAACTACCCACAGCCTGGGAAGCAATTACAGAAAAACAATTTTTATTTCTCATTTTGGTAATTTGGTGCAAAATAATAAACTGATTGTCATGGTGTCATTGGTGATATACTCAAATGTTGAGGAACTTTGTAGATGAACAGGGTAAAAAAAACAAAACTTTAGCACTTAAGATTAGATATATTTAAATCTTGTGTGGAGAGAAATGGGATTTTAAACAACTCACCATCACACTCTGGTATCCCTTCTGACAAGCAAGATGCAGAGGAGTGAAACCGAGATAGTCTGTAACGTCGAGAAGAGCACCATGGTACACCAAAATATCAATCAATTGGGCATGGCCGGAAGCAGCCGCCACGTGGAGGGCTAAAAATAAAACACAAGGAAATGACTAAAGATAAAGACATTTTAATGAAAAGAAAGGGGAAATAAAAATGGAAAGTTTTGTGAAACAATCAGAAAACATTAAAGAAATGCATTGATTGTAAGTATGCCAATGTTTGTCAGTGAGAGAGGAAAAAAGGAGGAAAAAGAAAAAAGGAAAAGAAAAAATTGAAATGAAAAGAGGAAAAAAGATGGAAAAGAGGAAGAGAAGAAAAAAGACAGAGGATAGAAGAGGAAGGATACAAGAAAAAGAAATGGCAGAAGAAAAAAGGAAAAGAGAAAGGAAAGAAAGAAAAGCAAAAAACAAGGAGACAAAAAAAAAAGAAAATAAAGAAAATAAAGTGACAAAGGAATCAGATAAAGAGATAAAAAAGGAGAAAAGAAAATAGAAAAAAAAGAAAAAAGATACCAAAAGAAAAAAAAACAGAAATTAAAAAACAAAAATAAAAGAAATGTAAAAAAAAGAAATTAAAAAAGGAATTAACAAAGAAATAAAAACAATTAAAAAACAAAAAAAAGAACTTAAAAAAACAAAACAAAAGAAATTAAAAAAAAACAAAAGAAATTAAAAAAAGAAATTAAAAAAAGAAATTAAAAAAAACAAAAGAAATTAAAAATAAACAAAAAAGCAATTAAAAAAAACAAAAAAAAACAAACAAAAAAGATACCAAAAGAAAAAAATTAAAAAAACATCAAAAAAATATAGAAATTAAAAAACAAAAAAAAATTCAATAAGAAAAAGAAATACCCTCCCCCCCCAAAAAAAAGAAAAAAAAAAAAAAGAGATGAAATAAGACAAAATGGCGTACCTGTATATCCTCGGTCATCTCGAGTGGAGGCAGTGACCAAACTAGAATCGCGGCGTGTTTCCCGCATCATGATTTCACATTTATCACACGAACACAAAGGATGGCAAAGTTTCTGACGAGCTTCTTCAGCCATCTTGTTTTGACGATTTAAAAATGCCTTGACTGAATTTTCATCACCAGCTTCGACATGCTGAAAATATGAACAAGAAAATATTTTCAGATTCAATTTGGCATCACGGAAGTATAGAGTTTAGACTCATTATTCAGCAATTAGAAACAGAATTGTACAGATGAGGCTAATATAGGTGGAATGTCTCCTCACCCACCTCATGCCATCCATGGACTGATCGATAAAATTCAAACTCCTTTCTGCAATTCAATCATATTGTAATATGGTCTTTACACTTTGACAGTGTCGTTACATGCCAAATAACTCGGACCTGCCAAGTTGTCTTAAACTTTGTTGCAATGGAACAAACAAGCTGAGCATGTGGGGTCCCCTTCCATGAGTGACTAATGTTGGAGTAAAATTTCAAAATTTTTCAAAAAAAAAAATTCAAGCCATTACGTTTAACTCCCCTAAAAATCATACTAGCATTGTCCACGCCATAGTGAAGAAAGTACTTGGTAAAATTTAGTTGTAAAGTTACGCACTCCTGTGAGGTTGAAAGTTCAATCCTCAATGTGGGTGACATTTAAAGTACCATAGCAAATTACTTAGGACTTATACCTAGTCATGGCTGACAGAAGGAGAGTATGCTACTTCCATGGATTAAATAAAGTGTTCCTTATAAAATTTCACGCAGATCCCTTGCTCCCCCAGTTCGACAGAAAGATTCCAGAGTTCAATAAGATACACCTGACGAAGGTCAGCAGTCACAGTGGCCAGTATGTTGTGTGAATAGCTCTCAAGATGAAAACAGTAACACGAAGAATCCAAATAATACAAATATTCAAGTTCTTTATATTTTTTGATATTTAAAACCCGAGGCGAAGTTGGAAATTAAAGTGAAAAAAAAAAAAAGTGTGCGACATTAACCATTGACCCACCACGAGATACTAACGGAAACACGTTTGAATTTATTTAATTACTTAGATTTGGCAGGTGCACATTTTAATGACTTAATGAGGTCAACTTTGACTGCGGGATAGTATCTCATTCACTGCGGGAACGCTTTTTCTATTTTTATTTTCCCCAAGATGTTGGTGGAGGGGGGGGGGACCAGCTCCCCTTGTCCAAATTGAATAGCAATTGTTTGATATAAGGAAAATATTTCCACATTGATCAAAGCTGATTGCTTTCGGACATTTCCGGCGATGGCGACCGGAAAAATACCACCAGAATTCGTGTCGCTTTTTATTATATGAAAACCCTCATCCACATGCGGCGAGCGACAAATGTTGAATATTTATCTTCCCGAAGTCGAGCAAATTAAATAGACAGGCGAGATCCGTTCTTAAGTCGGAGATATTATGATTTGTATGTGATATAAAAAGTTTTAAGTTGCGAACCGACTGACCGATTCTCTGAAAAAAGCCTTTCTTGGACATACACAAAAAGCGAACATACATACACACATTTTTGCTTTTATATAGATTACTAGCATTGAAGTTTAAAATGAAAAAGTCAAGTGTCATGTTTTAATTGTGCTTTAAACAGAAATATTCCCTTTGAATATGCCCTTGCCATATCAAAGAACTTACTGTTGATTTTATATGTTGGGTCTTTCGGCTTGTGTAGTAATAAAACTTCTCAAATGCACTTGTGATGTTAGGCTGTGTAAGATGTTAACTTTTGTCCAAATCGACTGTTCCTTCTTTCATCGGATTATTTCGATTATCGATACTTATCGAAGACATTCCGATACAAAACTTATCTAAGAACACTACCAGGCAGATAAATACCTCTGTGTGAAATTTCATGAAAATCGACTCGAGGAAAGAACTCACTCACACAAAAGTTCCTTTTATATAATAGCAAGGTGGCTTGGTTTTGGGAGTTGGATGGAGAGAGTGGGGCTGGCATCGATTGAAATGAATGGCTCTCGTCTTGGGGAGGCTTCATGTTTTGACAAGCTTCTGGGTTTGACCTTTATTCCTGATCTGAAATGGAACACGTACATCAAGTCTGTTGCCAAAGTTGCTGGAAAAATGGTAGGATCCTTCTACTGCTCGAGAAGATATCTCACTACTGATGCAATTCTCTATCTATAGAAAAGCCAAGTACGTCCAAGGATGGAGTACTGCTGCCACATCTGAGCAGGAGCTGCTAAAAACAGTCTATCCTGCCTTGACAGAGTACAAAATAGCTTAGTGGGGGATGCCCTTTTCTCTTTCCTGCAACCTCTCTCCCACAGAAGAGACGTTGTGAGCCTGTCTTTGTTTTATCGTTATTTCCATGGCAAGTGCTCGTCTGAGCTCCAATCTCTGGTCCCCCCTCACCAACTTGTCATGAAAAACACCCATCTAGCTGAAACCACTGTCAGTAATCTTCCCCACTCTTTATCTGTGCCTAAATCAAAACGTAGATTCCATGAACAAAGTTTCTTTCTTAGAAGTGCACGCCTGTGGAACACTTTCGTTTGCCTGTTGATGTCATCAAGTCCAACATAAACAAAATCCTGATGAACTTAAATCTCCAATACTAACGATTACTATGATATTATCCCATTGACTACTGTACACGCAATAACCCTTATCCCCGAGTGGCTTCCAGGCCTTGATAAAAAAAGCTTACCTGAAAGAATATATCAATGGCTGTAACTTCGGACATTTTCGAAGAGCCAGTTTTTTCATTGTTGCTCTCAAATATCGGAGAAAGGGCAACGGTTACGTCAGCCCCCGAATCTGATGTATCAAACCACTGTGAAAAGAAAAAGATAAAATAAAAATAAGATTTGTTTTGTCTCATTTAAAAATACTGTCTGGTTTGTTTAACAGGATATCAACCAAATTATCTTCCTTGAAAATTACAAACATAACATTTGAAAGGTTTTGGCAATTTTTTTGTTCTTTTTTAATTAAATCACTAATTATTATTAATATCAACAAAACTATTGCATATATATATATATATATATATATATATATATATATATATATATATGTGTGTGTGTGTGTGTTTGATAAAAATATATATATATATATATATATATATATATATATATATATATATATATGTGTGTGTTTGATAAAAATTCAATATGGCGTAATGGAAAAATAAAAAGGTATTTGCAGCTTCTCTTCCAATTTTTGGATTGATTGTTGCTATTTCTTCTGATGAGTTAAGGGCATAATAGATTCACTGATTGTTATAATAATTAAGTGATTGAGTTTGTGCTACAAAACAGATACTGTTAAGAATTGTATAAGTCAATTGAATTAAAGGAATAAATTATAATATGGTCAACATTATGAATTTTGGAATATAACTTTTTGTCATTTATTCTCTATATTGCTCTATAATTACATTGAGCTTCTTAAATAAGGATTGATATATATTATATGAAAATATATTTCTACAGAAATAAATATATATATATATATATATATATATATATATATATATATACAGTCCTGGTTCAAATCATAAAACCACTTAAAGTAAGCATTTACGCATATTATCAAATTTTTAATCAAACATTTGTTTCTATTCTTTTAATTATCTTTTTATTTATATTGTTTAAAACAAAATCTTTGAGCGCTGGTAGTAATGATAAAATAAATATTTATTGATTTTGGTTCTAAACACTTGAAATTTTAGATGTACGTTACCTGGACATGAGTCAAACTTTTTAATATATATATATATGCACATAAAGTTATGAACAGTACATAGGGCTCAAGCAAAGCTGGACTGAACTGCTAGTATATACCTTGGATAACCAGGCTAGGTGTATAATGAGCGTACGGGTGTATATATGCGTGTTGTCTATAACGAGTCTTTTAAACTTTTGAGTGTTAAAATAAATAAATACTGATTTTAAATTACCAGTAAAACTAAAATCTAAAAGATCATCTTTTATGTTTGAGAAAATATCTGCACATCTAACATGAGTTTTTACGGTCATCGGGAATAGATAACTCTATTGTTACACAATTAGACATTTATAAAGAATCGTCCCATCACTAATTATATATAAAAAAAATGTCAGCTATTAATCTAGCTCAAAGTATTCCTTTTTACATGGCATATCTCTAATAATAATTTATTGTAATTTTCCGAACTAATAGTTGTCATTTGAATTACCCCCCCCCCCCTTGAAAATTAATGAACATATTTTAAATGTTTTGGCAATTTATCCTTTTTCTTTTTTTTTTATTGAATCACTTTAATTAATTACTGCTAATATTTACAAAATTATTGCATTCATATAGGAAAATAGAACAATAAAATTGCAAATGAATTACAAACATTAATTCATTATAAAATAGTTATACAAATTAAGCTATATTACTATATCAGTAATGGTTTGGCTGTTTTACGGCACATAAATCCTTTTCAGGTTATTTTATGCAAAATCTGATCATTTTCTCATACAATTTTATGTGGATACATGAAATATATATATATATTCTTTTGATAAGAAAATATCTATTGAGATATATATTTCATAAATCATATTTCGAATTGTAATAAATATTTAGCTCAACGAAAGATAATTTTCACCTTCAGAGCATATATCATTAGGTATCATTCCAAAAATCAACTGGTGCGACCAGATCAGGCTGCCTGAAGATATTGGTTTCCTCAGATGAAATGCACCTAACATTGATGCTTTTTGTTTTTCTACTTCGTTTTGCAAGACTTGATTATGTTCTTCAAAGCCAAAAACAATAACCCACATTTTTCCCCTTTCCCTTCTTCCCATTTCTCCTTTGTCTTTCTACCTCCCCCACTTCCTGACTGGTTTCCTAACTTAAAATGTAACAAACATTCATACTATAACCCTTTCCCCTCTCCCATTGCAACACTCATTCAGATTTTGCATGGCAGAGAACAAAAATGATAAAATCTACTAGAAAAACAAACAAACCAAACCAAACACTACAAATTAGCGATTGAATATACAAAGAGATTGAAGAATAAAAACCTTCTACAAAATAACTGGATGCAACATGAATACTATTTCCAAAATAACTAGATTCGACATTAAATAACTCGAAAAGGGTTAATATGTTGTAAACCAAACCAAACCAAAAACCCGAAGAAGGTCGAAAGTTACATCAATCGAAGCAAAAAACTCTACAAATAAATATCTGAAGATATAAATAATTTGAAGCATAAAAACTATTTCTAAAATAACTGGATTAAGCATTAAATAACCCGAAAAGGGTCGATATGCCGTAAAACAAAACAACCAAACCTATGCATTAAAACATTTGTTTTCTTTTATGGCATATCAACTGTTTTTGTGTTATACAGCCATTTTGGAAAAAGTTTTTATTGCATCAAGTTCTAGATATCGTAAATTATTTATTCCTCGTTTGATGCTTTTGTTTTATGGCTTTTTTCGATTATTTAAGACAAAAAGTTTGTATAAAAAAATTCTTCTGACTAAATGCAAGTCTTAGTTGTAATACACCCTATAAAAACATTTCCCATAACCCTAAGTCAGAATTGCAAGACCCTTCTAAACAAAACACTCCAAATAAGTGTTGATTGCCCTAAAATACAAAAAAAATGGCCCGGAGAGATCATTTTATATTGATGACCTGGATGTTCCAAGTTCAAATCCAGTTCGTTACACAAAAAAAACACATTCACTTAAAATGTTGGCAAACTTCACGTGGTCCCTCTCGGATGTCTTTTTTAAAAGAATTCAAACTAGAAAAATATTGGGGAAACCAATGCCAACAATAGAATCTTCAAATCCATATGCGATGATAATAATGATGATGATGATGTTGGTTGTTTTTGTTTTACGGCATATCAACCCTTTTCAGGTTATTTAATGCCGAATCCGGTGATTTTGAAGAAAATTTTTTTTAATAGAATATATTTGTTTTTTGCAAGTCAGTTTCTATTTAACCCATAGTTGGGACCCTAACAGGTACTACCACTCCGGGTCAGAGTGGACCTGGGAGCAATCGCAATTAAAGGGTGGCTCCACACTCCCCAGAGCCCGCAAGCTGGGGCCTCACCATCGGATATAGTTTAAGGTCATATCCAGGACCCCCATTGAGGGACTTTTACCTTCTGCAGGGGGGCAGTCGGCGTATTCTAATGCCCCACCGACAGGGCCGATGATGATGATGATGACCTACTAAAAAGTAGAATCTGATTTATTTTATAGGGGTGGGGGTGGGGGCGATTTTAGTGATTAAATACGACCAGTATAGGGAGATATGTGTAGAAAAGTAGACTTTGATGGTATGATCACATTGAAAGAATGGATTAGAGTTCTTTGCTTAGTAGATGTAGAACAGTTGAGATAGCAAGTTCAGTTTAGAAGAGAAGGTCAAAGAAAACATGAGAGGAAGTGATAAACGTTAACCTGAGAAAAAGAAGGACAAATAAAGACTTGGTCAGAGAATTTCAAAGTCTAGCTGTTTGAGAGAAACTATTAGAGTTGAAAGTTTTCTGGCATTTAGGGACCTCAACAGTGAAGGGGTGTGATTTTGTTGCTAAGCAGATTTGTAGAGGATATGTACATCGATGGGGCACTAGTACGAGTTCATTAGAGCACATTCCATTAAAATACTTGTAAAACAGGCACAGGGATGCAACATTGTAGTGATGGGACAGAGGTTGGAGCTTAGTTGACAAAAATGAGACCTATTAGATGGAAAAGTTTTTTTTTTAACCCTATCCCAGAGGGAGAGACTAGTGATAGATACACCAGCCCAGATGTGGCAACAATACTCCATGCATGGGCGAATGATGGCCTTGTAGAGGCACAGGATACTCTCAGGTATGAGTAGTTTTCTAGCTCGATACAGAGAACCCACTTTCTTTGCAGCAGCCTTTGCAATGTCTTTCCTGTATTTGTTCCAGTTAATATTGCCCATGAATGTTAAGCTGAGAAGTTTGAAGGAAAATCTAATGGATGGATCAAATGCTATGGGGCAAAAAGTGTCATTTTTGGCCATTTTGGGTCATTTTTGACCTCTTTTGAACCCCTGGGGACGAAATGGGAATTTTCACAAAAAACGTTTGTTACTGTGCACATCTATTTAATTAAATACAATTTGTAGTAAAATTTCAGGAAAAACTAATGGGCGGTTATCTGGCAATCGTCCTGACTAACGGACACCACTAAAAACATAAGTCTCTCTCCGATAAATCGGAGGACCAATAAGAAAATCAAATTTTATTAGTATCCGCGGAATGACTGTATCATTCTACCATTTAGAAATAAAAATCTCAAAAAACAAAAGTTATCTATTAGAAAAGAAGGCTTTCTGGCATCTAGGTGTTATAGTTGTCCAACGTGTTTTTCAGTCTTTATAATTTAAAAAAAATCAACTTTTGCCATTGTCTCGACATATACACTTATCAGCAAAATAAAAACATGCACAGCTTGTTATAAAATATTTTGCTTATTATCAACTATCATGGATACCTGGCGTTGCTCGGGTCAACACGAAGTTCCGTT
Source organism: Euprymna scolopes (assembly GCF_053919585.1). Taxonomy (NCBI): domain Eukaryota; kingdom Metazoa; phylum Mollusca; class Cephalopoda; order Sepiida; family Sepiolidae; genus Euprymna; species Euprymna scolopes. The sequence goes on along the minus strand of NC_136499.1, from coordinate 123,686,497 downwards.
TGGACACACCTGCTATACTAAGGATATTGAGCAGTTTTTTCATTATTATATATGTCAACTACATCGTTACCCCACAACAATTTCAAAAATAAAAGAATGGATAAAAACACAAAAATGTAATCGGCCCAAAAAGGAAGTATGTGACAACCTCCCCACCGGATATTTTGGCAGAAGGGATATGAAGAGAAGCTATTCTCTGGATATTGAGCACTTTTGTTGCCTGTGTGCTGGACCTCCCTCCCACCAATAAATGAATAAAAACAATTTTCCCCCCCCCCCCCCCCCCCAATCAAAATAGCAGGGAGTGCCCATGCGACTAGAAAAAAAAAAAAAAAAAAAAAAAAGAGCCGCGACGGCCGGGTTTGAACATAAAACGTGAAAGAGGGGGAAAAAGGCAAACAGTTATGGACAAACTATTTTGCTCACTTGGCTACGAGTGCTTATGACATTATGATGTTGCAAAATAAGTTTTAGTTTGTTACATGTGCGTGACTTGTAAAAACAGCGACACAAAAGCTGGACTCCCCCTACAAAAAGTAGTCCAGTTGACCACCACTAATATTCCCATATTATTCATCCGAGGCAGTTAAGGCCCATCGGATGCAGCTAACAAAAGTTTTTAGTAGACATACAAACACACAAACGTTTGAGATTTATATAATAGATGACAACTGTTTCGATTTCAGTACGACAGTTGTGACATCAGTGAAAGTGCATGGCAAGGGTGTGTGTATTGGCAGTGAAGAAAAATGTGTTGCTTGTCCTGTCATGGTCGCCGCTCTCTGCCTCCCGTTGTCTGCTGCCTCTACTTTATTGGCACAGATGACGTCAAAACATTCCACCATGCATTGTCCTGAAATGTTGGTCAGTCCTTCTGACCTAATCCTAGAGGATTCTACGTCCCCCCCATTCTGACTTCTTTGATGTCATTCCTGGGACACCTGCCAAATATCTAACATAGGGACCTCTACAGTGAAAAGGTGGAATTTGTCGGAGGTATGTAGGGATACAAGTTCATCAAAGCATATTTCATTAAAATATTATTGCAAAACAGGTAACATACCATAAACTGCCAAAATATACGGACGCGACTGTGCGTTAAAATGTAGATCAGTATAGAGAATTCTTACCTGTATTTTGGAAGGAGTTGACGTTGGAATCTTGACTTTACCACCTTTGATCTGTTCTAATGCAGCTTCAATGGTGGCCAAATAATAACTGGAATCAACAGAAAACAAAACATGAAAAGAATGAAAGCCGAATGAATAGTTGGTGTCGTATGAATAAAACGATTAGAAGGGGCAAAAGAAATAAATGTTATCATAGCCAATAACAGTTACTTTGCAACATACCTGCATCATTTTTTTTTGTTGGTGTTTTTAAGGAGTTTCAAATGCTTTCGATTTCATCTCAAATATTAACTCTCTTTACAACTTTTAAATTCCCAACCAAGATTACTGCCATCTTGACCATTTTTTTTGGCATGATCAGCCTCATTTTTGGTTATCCAAATTATTTTTTGGAGGGGGGGGGGTCGCCATTGGAGAGTCCTGTCTGCACACAAAAAAGTTTGTTTTTTTTTTGGGGGGGGGGGAGGGGCAGGCCGGAGGAGGGGAGTCATTTTTATTTATGGCAGCCGTTACTACTCCTCCTCTCTTGTGCTCATCCAAATTAATTCTGTTCTCATCTTGAGTGTTATTCTCACATTTTGACCAATGTAAGATCCGGCTTTCTTCAAGTGTATCTTGTTGAGCTTGGGAATCTTTCAGCCAGACTCTGAAATCTGCATGGAACACCCGTGAATTTCATAAACGGTTCCATTTAAAATTCTTTGCAGATTGAGCTTGATAAGTTACACCTAAGAAGGTGGAGGTTATATTGGCTAAAATGTTGCTAGATGAAAGCAATTGTGTGAATAATTTGAGCTTTACATGAATTATAAAAAAATTCAGAAATTCATGAGCTTGTCTAGATGTTATATGATGCTACAGAGGTTATAAACTGAGAGAGAGAAAAAAGAGTAAGAGGGAGTGGAACAAGAGAGAGTGGAATAGGGAGAGAGAGAGAGAGATGGAAGGAGAGAGAGATGGAAGGAAAGAAAGAGAGAGGGAGAGAGAGAGATGGAAGGAAAGAGAGAGGGAGAGAGAGAGATGGAAGGAAAGAGAGAGGGAGAGAGAGAGATGGAAGGAAAGAGAGAGGGAGAGAGAGAGATGGAAGGAAAGAAAGAGAGAGAGAGAGAGATGGAAGGAAAGAAAGAGAGAGAGAGAGAGATGGAAGGAAAGAGAGAGAGAGATGGAAAGAAAGAGAGAGAGAGATGGAAGGAAAGAGAGAGAGAGATGGAAAGAAAGAGAGAGAGAGATGGAAAGAAAGAGAGAGAGAGATGGAAAGAAAGAGAGAGAGAGATGGAAAGAAAGAGAGAGAGAGATGGAAAGAAAGAGAGAGAGAGAGAGATGGAAAGAAAGAGAGAGAGAGAGAGATGGAAAGAAAGAGAGAGAGAGAGAGATGGAAAGAAAGAGAGAGAGAGAGAGATGGAAAGAAAGAGAGAGAGAGAGAGATGGAAAGAAAGAGAGAGAGAGAGAGATGGAAAGAAAGAGAGAGAGAGATGGAAAGAAAGAGAGAGAGAGATGGAAAGAAAGAGAGAGAGAGATGGAAAGAAAGAGAGAGAGAGATGGAAAGAAAGAGAGAGAGAGATGGAAAGAAAGAGAGAGAGAGATGGAAAGAAAGAGAGAGAGAGATGGAAAGAAAGAGAGAGAGAGATGGAAAGAAAGAGAGAGAGAGATGGAAAGAAAGAGAGAGAGAGATGGAAAGAAAGAGAGAGAGAGATGGAAAGAAAGAGAGAGAGAGATGGAAAGAAAGAGAGAGAGAGAGAGATGGAAAGAAAGAGAGAGAGAGAGAGATGGAAAGAAAGAGAGAGAGAGAGAGATGGAAAGAAAGAGAGAGAGAGAGAGATGGAAAGAAAGAGAGAGAGAGAGAGATGGAAAGAAAGAGAGAGAGAGAGAGATGGAAAGAAAGAGAGAGAGAGATGGAAAGAAAGAGAGAGAGAGATGGAAAGAAAGAGAGAGAGAGAGAGATGGAAAGAAAGAGAGAGAGAGATGGAAAGAAAGAGAGAGAGAGAGAGAGATGGAAAGAAAGAGAGAGAGAGAGAGAGATGGAAAGAAAGAGAGAGAGAGAGAGAGATGGAAAGAAAGAGAGAGAGAGAGATGGAAAGAAAGAGAGAGAGAGAGATGGAAAGAAAGAGAGAGAGAGAGATGGAAAGAAAGAGAGAGAGAGATGGAAAGAAAGAGAGAGAGAGAGATGGAAAGAAAGAGAGAGAGAGAGATGGAAAGAAAGAGAGAGAGAGAGAGATGGAAAGAAAGAGAGAGAGAGAGAGATGGAAAGAAAGAGAGAGAGAGAGAGATGGAAAGAAAGAGAGAGAGAGAGATGGAAAGAAAGAGAGAGAGAGAGAGATGGAAAGAAAGAGAGAGAGAGATGGAAAGAAAGAGAGAGAGAGAGATGGAAAGAAAGAGAGAGAGAGAGAGGGAAAGAAAGAGAGAGAGAGAGATGGAAAGAAAGAGAGAGAGAGAGATGGAAAGAAAGAGAGAGAGAGATGGAAAGAAAGAGAGAGAGAGATGGAAAGAAAGAGAGAGAGAGATGGAAAGAAAGAGAGAGAGAGATGGAAAGAAAGAGAGAGAGAGATGGAAAGAAAGAGAGAGAGAGATGGAAAGAAAGAGAGAGAGAGATGGAAAGAGAGAGAGAGAGATGCAAAGAAAGAGGGGGAGAGGGAGAAGGAGAGGGGGAGAGGGAGAAGGAGAGGGGGAGAGGGAGAAGGAGAGGGGGAGAGGGAGAAGGAGAGGGGGAGAGGGAGAAGGAGAGGGGAGGGGGAGAAGGAGAGGGGAGGGGGAGAGGAAGAGAGAAAGAGGAAAAAGGTAAAGGTGTTTAGATTTACCTGTATTCATCTTTATTTGAAGAACGTGAAAAATGAAAATGCTGGACATATGCCAGGTTTGAGCACCTGTAAAAAAAAAAAAAAAAAAAAAAATCAAAAATAAGAAACAATCAGGTTCTCAAACTTAATCACCTGTGACCTGCTGGGTCAGTATTTGTTATGTATATTAATAAATATTTAAGAAAACCTTTTGGAACTTCCAAATATTTTTACTTAGAATAATTCTATGTATATATTCATTTAGAAATCAATACAGTGCTGATCCTCAAATTCAATATATCTGAATAAACTTGACTTATATACAGCATAATCATGTTGACATACAAGTTCTCATTAGACTAACAAAGTTAAGTAACATTGAGCCTGGTCAGTACCAGATGGGTGACCATTTGGGAATACCAGGTGCAGTACGTAGTGTTGAATAGTATTCTGAGCAATGCTGGAATTGTTGCTGGTTGTTCACACACGCATATGGAGCTGGGTGCGCACACCCAAATATTGTTGACAAGTCTTCAAAACGAGAAATGTCATCAGAAATCATAGCATTGGAAAAGAATGTACAAAAGATTTGGAATTCAACATTCTTCAGATGACCAAGTTTTTGACAATTTAAACAACCACTTGGAATGTGGCTTTGATGTGACAATTGTCGTCAACAAGCCACCTGCCACTGAACGTCTCTCTCTAGCATACTGTTAAAGAATAAACTGTCACTTTTTTATATACACATGTTATATATATTCGCCGCATAATTTGGCACACAATTTATGAAGTAAATAGACGATGGTTAAAAACAATAGAAGTACAGCCTAACAAAACAGTAGGAGGATATCGACACCTCCCTGCCAGAATCGCAAAAACCTAATGTTGTCATCTCCCCTGACTGGAATATACATGTGATTTGGGACTGTTTGTAAATTTAATATTCCCTTGACATTTCCTCTATTGAAGGAAGCTGGTTCACCCCATCTAGGTTGAATGCCTTTGACATTTTATTTATTATTTTTATGTATCTGTCTTGGAAAACAATAGGAGCCTTCTATCATGTCTGAAAGTCGCACAATGTTCAACGAGCATGATCGGAGATGCACCGCATGCAACTTATGCTCTCTACCGATCCAATTTATGACAACAGGACCATTGTGACCAAGTTGTGACAACAGCACCCTCAAAATGAATCACTGAATTGCCACGAATAACAAAGACGTGCCCAGGGTGATGAAAACAAAGTTTACGGCCACAGTTATAGTGTTTGGTGTGGTTTCAAGTGAGGGCCACATCATGGCACCTCACATCTTGGAAGTTGGCTTACAATGTCAACACCAAAGTGTACCTGGATGTACTGAAGAGCGTGGTGATCCCCTGGTGTAATCAGGTGGCCACTGGCAGACCTCGAGTGTGGCAGCAAGACTTGGTGCTGGCCCACAAGTTCAAAGAGACCCAGGCTTGGCTTCATTTGGTCATATGTCGAGAACATCACCAATATGACCTCCCATAACACCAAAGCCAACTTGATCACTATCCATTGAGCTTCTGATGAGGCTTGTGGAAAGTCATGCTCCCAGTTCCGGTCCCGTATCAAGGCGGTGATTGAGGTCGTAGGCGGCTACATTAAATAGATGTCAGCTCTACTCCATAATCAAGTGACCTGAATTGAATTTTTTTTCAATAAAAGTTTTAAAATCAAACTGTAGTGTTATTTTCTTTAGGGCGACAACTTTATCGTTCCACCCTATATATATATATATTTATTTGAAAAAGGATAATATCATAAAGGATGCTTAGCAGACCCCTTTTTAGGGTTTCAATTTGCGAGGAGACTTTTGGGAAGAATCAGTTTAGAGAAACGTCTTACAGAAATTTTTTTTTTAGGTGAAACTAACATGTGAAAAGCTATATGTTAACAGAGTAGTATAAGAGGAGGATTAAGGATAAGTGGAGTAATACTGGAAATGGAGTGGCACTCTTCTATAAAACTTTGTCTAATAGCTAATAAAAAGTGCTTGGGTCGTCCTGAACTATAGTTGGCAGAACAGGGGGGATGGGAGGGAGCAATTTGGTTAGAATAGGATTTAAAAAAAAAAAAAAAAAATCAAAACCAAAGAAAAAAGAAAAGAATAGGATTAAAAGAACAAAATGAAAAACAAAAAAGGAAAACAAAAAAAAAACACAAAAAGATGAGAAAAGAAAAACAAACAATAAAAGAAAAACAAACAAAAAAGAAAAAAACAGAAAGAAAAAACAGAAAGAAAAAAGAAAAAGAAAAAACAGAAAGAAAAAAGAAGAAAAAAGAAAAAGAAAAAAGAAAAAGAAAAAAGGAAAAGAAAAAAGAAAAAAGAAAAAGAAAAAAGAAAAAGAAAAAAGGAAAAGAAAAAAGAAAAAGAAAAAAGGAAAAGAAAAAAAGGAAAAGAAAAAAAGGAAAAGAAAAAAAGGAAAAGAAAAAAAGGAAAAGGAAAAAAGGAAAAGAAAAAAAGGAAAAGAAAAAAAGGAAAAGGAAAAAAGGAAAAGAAAAAAAGGAAAAGGAAAAAAGGAAAAGAAAAAAAGGAAAAGAAAAAAAGGAAAAGAAAAAAGGAAAAGAAAAAAAGGAAAAAGAAAAAAAAAAAAAAAAAAGAAAAACAAAAAACCCAAAAAAGAATAGAGAAACAAAAAAGAAAAGAAAAAACAAAAAAGACAAACAAAAAAACCCCAAAAAAACAAAGACAACAAAGAAAAAAAAAGAAAAGAATTTGGTTAGAATATGATTAACACATTCCAGCTATAGGTCTATTAAATGTATTGTCATTGCCAAGCTATTTTTCTGCAATTTAAAACTAAAGTCAATAAATAATGTATATGAATCTGGAAAATAAATTTGTATTAAAAGATATTGTCACAAACCATTTTTACTCATGGAATGGTTATTTTTTATCAGTTTGTATATTTATGTAATAAAAATAACTCAAATTAGCTCATATTTATACTGAATCATTCAATTTATAACATATCCGTATTCGTAAGAAAAAAAACCATAATACATAGCAGGGGCCAAATACAAGATAACTCGTAAAAATATAATTCAGTTGTTTTGAGATGTCAGTTCAAGTTAAAGACAGTTTGTGCTGAGCGCGCATTTACTAATAGAAAAAGAATTTTGTTACAAGTTTACTCGTAGTGGGTAAGGCTAAGTAAATGTCAGGGTACAAGAATACTTGTAGTTGGCAGCGAATGTATTAAAGAAAAGAAGGAAGAAAAGAAAAACAGAAAAGGAAAAAAAAAAAAAACCAACAAACCTACCAATTTGGGATTTCAGACTTAATGATAATGAAAATAAGAAGTGGCAGGAGGTCGTCAGTGGTCATCACATCAGAAAGTGGTCGATCAGGCTCTTCTAGAAAAACCAAAAACAAAGAAAGTAAAATGTAGACATTATTTTTGGTCAAGATCAAAGTGTGGTATCTGTTCTTCAGATGCTGCACTTCCATTTCTTGTTCTCTTTCGGTGGAGGAGAAATCCTTCACGACTGAGACAATTTTTATTTTTGTACCTTTTCTCCACGTTAAAAAACGACCCTGGTGTCTAACTCTGTCCCGTGGGGAGGCATAGTAAATAGGTACTTATATACAGTATTATAATAAAGAAGCACCTAATAGTTTCTAAATAAAAAGTAAAAAGTGTGTTCATTTGAATACAATGATCAAAACCGTTAGAGTTGAAGAGCAAGCTTTTTTTCTTTTCTTTTTACAAAGGCGTTACAACTTGTCAAGGCCTGGCGGCCACTCGAGGATAAGGGTTAATGAGTGTACGGTAGTCATTGGGAGAATGCTAATAGTGAAAATTTGGTAAAGCTGATTACTTAAGGGAACAGTTCATTAAGAACTTGTTTACATTGAACTTGAAGACGACCATATTGTAGTCAGCTGGAAAGCAGGCAGATGAAACAGAATTTCACAGGCGTGCAGTTCTAACAAAAAAGCATTGTTCATGGAATCTATGTTAAGGTTTAGGCTCAGATAAAGAATGGGGGAAATTATTGATAGTGGTTTCAGCTAGATGAGAGTTTTTCGTATAAATTTGGCAAGGGGAGACCATAGATTGGAGCTCAGACGAGCACTTGCCATGAAAATAACAATAAAAGAGACAAGGTTGCAACGTTTCTTCCGTGGGAAAGAGGTTGTAGGGAAGAGAAAAGGGCATCCCCAACTAAGCTACAAAGTTATTTTGAACTCTGTCAAGGTAGGATAAGTGCTTCTAGCAGCTCCTGTCCAGATGTGGCAACAGTACTCCATCCAGGACGTACTTGGCTGTTATACAGATAGAGAATTGTATCGACAGCGAGATATTTACTGGAGCAGTAGAATGATCCTACTATTTTTCAGCAACTTTGGTAATGGATTTAAAAACATCCAATCTCCGAACAAGGGAAAAGTGACATTAAACAAAAGATTTATTAAAGTTAGTACGGTTTAAAATATAAATGAGGATTAAATGTTACCCATTGTAACAATGGAGAAGAAAATGAAGAGCTACCAGCTTTGATGCATGTGTTCTGGTTCACACGTTGGACAATCAATTTTCAATTTTCTCTACAGTGCAATCTATGTAACGTGGGTGTCGTTGCAGGAACAAACAAAAATAAATAGAAGAGAAACATAACTGACTCAGCATTTTTTTTTTTGTTTTAACACAAATCATTTATTACTGTTAATTTCCAACAAACTTTCCGTTACAATGCCTGATTCTTGTTTTTTTATCTAATTGTTCATTTCGTCTACCATGAGAGTAACAAAACCCTGTCATCTCAACACCAGCTTAAAAGTCTCCTGCCATCTCCACAGGGCCACACATCCATCTTCCTTGACATGCACTTTTAATCTCTCTCTTGACCACGTGCTTTCCTTTTTTTCCCTTTTTTCATATGATATAAGCTACTGCACACTTGCTAATTTGTATATGTGCTTTAATGGCTGCTGCTGTTATCTTCACACGCACTCATACACGTTCTGTTACATGTACAATACAATGTATTGTGGACTAAGTCACTGTGGTAAAGTATGTGAAGCTTCCTCCTGGTGCACTGTAGTGGGCCCCTGACTAGAGCAGGCAATCGATTAATTTGATTGAAAAATGGACAATTTCAGCGATTTTGATCCCAATAAAAGTATTGGGAGTGTGGAAAATTTGTTGATCCTCATTTAATTCCAGGCAACATTGGGTCTCCCAGCTAGCTTATATATATATACACACTAGCAGTTCAACCCGGCTTTGCTCGGGCCCTATGTACTGTTCATAACTTGATGTACATATATATTAAAAAGTTTGACTAATGTCAAGTGTTTAAACCAAAAATTGACAGAGGAGTTTGATAGAGTCTGCAAAGGTCAACTCTTTCAACTTTGACCCCTTGGCAGCCAAATTTTCACCCCAAAACTGATTAAAATGCTTGCTGCATGTCTGAATACCCTTTATTAAAAATTTCAAATGTGTAGACCAAAAATTGTCTGAGTAATTTGGTAGAGACCACAGAGGTCAAATATTTAACTTTGACCCCAATTTTGCCCCCCCCCCCCTAACATTTATTGTTTCTGGTTTAAATCAAATTAAAAAGTTTGATCCATGTCCAAGCAACCTACATCTAAAATTTCAAATGTTTTAAACCAAAATTGGTGGAGGAGTTTAGTAGAGTTTTCAAAGGTCAAATCATTGAACTTTGATCCCTTGACAGCCAAATATCTGGCCAAAAACTGTTTAAAAAGATTTCCCCAAATCTCAATACCCCTTATGTCAAATCTCAAGCCTGTAAACTCAAAATTAACAGAGTAGTTTGGTAGGGAAATGCACACACACACACACACACACACAGACAGACAGACAGACAACTTCACTTTTATAGATATATAGATAATAATAAAACTTTGAATGGTCGAAGTTTCAATGACGTTACAACGTAACAAAGTCAACATTGCTAGATCAACTTACCTTCAGTGGGGGATTTTGGAGTATTGTTTGAGCGCATGAGGGCTGCAATGACACGCTGGATGCAATAAAGTTTGCCCATTGGGGTGCTGTATTTGTTTAGACGGGTCATTTCTTTCCGGGCAGCCGGGACTTTTGCTCTGTAAACATCAGAATGAATAAAAAAAAACTTTGATGAGTAACGACACATCAACATGTCATTTAATATTACATTATATGGAGTAGCGTTTGACAATATATTAATGAAGAAACAAAAGAAAACATTAATGCACATTCAGATTGATTGAACCAAAGTTAAAATTCAATCAACCATTTATTCTTTTGAAAATTGGGTATTAGTACATTTTGCAAACCAAATATCTTTAAATGTCCGCTTGCGTTTGCCTGACACTTAACGCAAATCACCAGAATATGCCATATGCAACCAAGCACATCTTAAATAGATAAGAAGCAGAACATAGCAACATTCATCAGATACGAATAAAAAAAAATAATAAAAACAATAAAATATGACAGCAATTTATAGTAAGTTTTATGAATATGCTTTTATTCTATTTAAATAAATAAAAACAATTTTTTTTGGTACTTGTACAGTTTAATCAACATATTAAAAAATGAAAATATTGAAAAAAGATTATATTGTACGTATCCGTTTTGACCTGAAGATCTCCGAAAAAAAATTTCACTTAATTTGATCAAATAGTTTTTTTTTTTATTTTTTTTTTACAGCGGAAAAACACGTTCTTATGAGAGCGCGTTGAAGTCAGCCATTATGGAATTTGTAAAACATGCCAGGGGGAGATAACTCCAGTTAAAGTGCCAACACTCCCTCCCCATCTTTAATATTAGCTTTTCTTGCTAAAAATCAAACCTTTTGCTCGGTATCATAACAAATTGTTTTTTCGCTGTAAAAAAAACAAAAAACTACTTGATGAAATTAAGTAAAAAATTTTTTCTGGAGAACTTTGTTTCATAACGGATATGTGCAATATAACCTTTTTTTGATATTTTCATTTTTTAATGTCTTGATTAAACTGTACAAGTACCATTTTTTTTTCTTGCGTGATTAAAAACTTTGAGAGGAGAATAGGGTTTAGGTTAGTTTCTCCAATCGGTAACAGTATGTCCTGAGCCTATCCCACATTCTCCTCTTCAGATTTTTTTTTTGTGGCCATGTCCTGCACTTTATTTTAGATGCAATCAATTTGTTTTATTAACAGTACTCTCTGACTTGCTTTGGCATCTCTACTAACTTGTCCAGCAGGGTTAGATTAATTTGCATGGACTGCTTAAAATTAATAACAAAGTGTTTTTTTTCTTTTCTTTTTTTTACAATTCATCAAAAGTTGTCTGCTAATTATGTGGCTTCTCATTGGATAATCACGTTTGTTGCCGCTTTCTGATTGGCTGATCAATATGACCAACACTCTGCATATTCTGGCGGCTTGCATAAGTTTCAGGTCCAACCCTACCAAAACATTTACGAGAATTTGATTTGCAAAATGCACTAGTACCAAAAATTTCTACGTTAAAACGATTATTTGTATTTGTTAAAAATTATTCATTGAATACCGTTAATTTCCAAATTCGATATGACTCATTAAAATTGAAGCAAACTTTTACGACTGGATGCCCTTCCTAAAATAAACCCCCCTAAAAGGATAGATATTTTTTGTCAAGACAGTATCTCGCCATAATTCTCAGAGTTGTTACGATACTTTCGTTGGATACCACAAGAACTACTGCTATCCATGGGAATAGCTGGATTGTTCATAGAGATTTACTGCTTTAGATCAGCCGTGTTCTGTCTATGTCCGTGCATATTAACTTAAATTACCTTTTGAAGCGTGTGACTCTTCACCACATACAGATTAGTCATTCACAATGAAAAGGCTGCAAACTGTAACTGCAAAATTAACTATTTTACTCATCACATAGTGCTGGGTGCATCAGGGTTAATACAGATTTTCAATGTCTATTTTTAAGGTTTTTTCA